>NW_917936.1:0-3381 GCF_000209065.1 Trypanosoma cruzi
TTCTCCTCCTTCATCGTCTTGCGGTGTTTCCTTTGCCGTCCCTGGCACTGTGACTGTCCCGTGACGGTTTTTTCCGAAGCCTCGCTTCCCTGGGAGGTCCTCCCGCCACCAGCGTGCCCTCCGCCCAAAGACTCCTGTCCATTTGCACGCATCTGAGCGGCAGAGGCGCTGCCAGTGCCGGACGGATTGCAATTGTTACTTCGCAGTGGGTCGCTGCAGGATTGATCCTGCCTCGTCGGAGCAGTGAGTGGTCCTGCGGGGGTGGGATTATGGCCCTCACCCGCCGTGCTTTCTCCACCCTCCTCGTCTTCCTGATTGCTATCAACCTCAGAGTTCACGTTCCCCTTTCGTCCAGAGCCACCGGCCACGGTCCTCCATCCGCAGCCATCACAGCCCGCGCTTGTTCAGCAGTCACCGCGCCATCACCAGCGGGCCGCACAAACACACCGTCGCAGCAGCCGTCGAAAACACGCACGAGCTGTTGCACATCACTGCAGGAGCCAACAGGACGCAGAGCACACGGCCAGTCATCATCACAAACAGTGGAGTCGCCCAACGCTGTGGAGCCGACCTGCAAAAGCACAGAAAACGAAATGAAAGACACGGCCGCTACACCACGCACAGCCACCGCACAGTCACAAATGGCAGCAGCCCAGCAGCGGCAGCGCACACACACCATGAGGCAGTTGGAATCGGTGAAAGGGCAAAAACACACAACGCCCCGCAGCAAGCAAACAGAAAACACACAAAAACACAATTAGAAACAAAACACAGGTAAACAAACAGCAATGAAGTTAAAAATGTAAAAACACACAAAACAAAGGGCTGCACAGTATGGCTCCAGCGCGCACGCACCCATCCTCAAATGTGACTCCACGCAATCAGTTGTGTGAGTGCCATGCATATGAGTGTGTCTGGGGTGCGTTCAACGTGACGGATGCGGGGAGCGGCAAGGAGCACACAGCAGGGCAGCGGAAGCAAGTGAAGCAAAACACAATCATTAGTTTATCCTGTTTAGTACATCGGACCACAGTAGACGCACACAAGTCCCCGCGGTTGAGTGCTGGCACGCACAGCCCGCATACACCTCTTCAGCCCAGAGTGGTGTACGCCAGCGCGGATACGGCGAGCAGCAGCGGGGCACACACCCACGCAGAGCTGCTGAGGCTGCCGTCGATTTCGCGAAGACGTGACGGTGCGCGGGTGGTCGTTGTGGTTGGCGCCTCCGTCGTCGTGGTGGTGGTGGTAGTTGGTGCTTTTGTCGTAGTAGTGGTTGTTATTGTTGGCGCATTTGCCTTTTGAATTTGTTGGACTGGGTTAGCGGATCCACCTGGTTGCTCTTCTGTAATAGGCCCTGGAGATGTTGAATCGGGACTCGCTGACGGAGCCGATCCCGTACCTTTCCCTTTTCCGATATCGGTCGTCGTGCCTGAAGTCGGTTCCTTACCGTCCGGCTTGTTTGACCCTACCGCATCTTTTCCACCTGGATTTTGTGTAGTACCGTTCCCGGAACTTAATCCTTGTGACGTTTGGCTCTCACTTCCTGTGTGTTCTTTACTGGACGTACTTCGCGACTCTGGCCCACCGGGCCCCGTAATTTGTGCCTGCTCCTGTACCGTTTTGGCCGGGTCTGCTGAGTCTGAAGTACGGGCCTCTCTACTTGATTCCTGTCCATTAATGCTCGCCGCACCTGCTGCTCCTTGCAAAACAGGCGCTTCACGTGGTTCTTCCGCATCGGCCCTCGTACTGTCTTGCGTACCGGTTTCCGGGCTTTTCACTTTTCCGGAATCGCTTGCCGTGCCTGATCTCGCTTCCTCAATGCCCGAGTTTTCTGACCCTACAGTACCCTTCTCACCTGGAGTTTGTACCGTACCGTTCTCGGAAATTGATGTCTGTCCCTTAATGGACCCACCTGGCGTGCCTTGACCACCTGCTCCCGGTGACTGAGGGAGCGTTGAAACGCTACCCTTATCGGTACCTTCACCAGTTGCTGTCACGCACACGGACGGGCAGCAGCACAGGGCAAGCACCAACAGGGCGCACAGCAGACGGCACGTCATCATCGTGAGTGTGGTCGTTCAGTGGTGTGGAGCTGATCTGCACAGTGAGGGACATGGAGAGCAACAGGGGAGACGAGAGGTGCGGCAGACACACACAGAGGGCAAACACACATGAGGAGAGGGCAGCAGCCAGGCATGCACCGTACGCCGCACACCACGCACAACACACACTCCAATCCACGGCAACAGGCACACACACACACGCAGCCCTGCCACAACACCAACACACAGATGGAAGAGGGAGAAGCAAACAGGAGCGGCACACAAGGCTCCACCGCATGTACATACGGCGAGAGCGGTCCGTCGTGTCTGCACCCCTCATGGAGGGTACGCACACACACACGAGAATAGGTGCAGCGCACACAGCAACACAACAGCAAAGTAACCATGAAAAGGAGAGATCCCCGCACACCACTCCATGCAAGCGCGGCCACCACCGCAGCAGCAGCCGCACACGCAAAGTCAAGCGCAAGGAATGGAATAAAGCAGCCATTTATTCGTGTTTCTTTTTGGAGGGTGGAAGGTGTCTGCATATGTTGTTATTGTTTTTGCGGAGGGTAAACCCTCATGCCTGCATCGTGTGTTGGGGTTCCTGCAGTGTGCACAACTGTTTCCTTCTCTTGTGAATTTTTATTGTGTTGGTGCAGCCAATAATTCAATTTGTGTTGTTCCTGCTTTTCGCTGGTAAAAGTGCTGCAATAGATGTTTTTATTTCCTCCTTCGTTGCTGTGGCACCTGATTCCTCACCGTTTATTGCGGTGGAAATGAGAATATGTGAGTGGACTCCCACGCAACAGAACGCACCTTCGCTCCTATTTATTGGTGCACAGAAGGGCATGTGTGTTTGGTGGTGCCTCGACCATATATTCTTGTGGGCGTACATTCCCCTGCAGGCTGAGGGCGGGGCGACGCTCCGTCGCGGTGCACTTCCCTCGCATGCCGCCCACTGTGATTCATCATGCATCACCCCCTCACAAATACTCCGTGGTGCCACACCGTTGATATTATTGCAGCCGCTGTGATTCCGCGTATTTCGCGCATTTCATTCTGCCACAATACATCCGCTCGTGTGGCCGCCGCATCCAAACAGCGGTGCCCAACACCGTGAGCGGCAGTTCACATCCTTGCATGCCCCAACGCAGTGGTGCTTGACTGTCAGCCAGGCGTCAGACAACACGAGAGTATTGTGCCGGCAGTACAACACACGGAGCTGCAGTGAATGACTCGGGCGGCGACGCATCTATTTGTCACAGGGCAGTGAAAAGGAGTCGGGCAAAATAATGCCGGCTGCATGCACGACACCATATCCACAGCCAAAGCA
>NW_917938.1:0-3383 GCF_000209065.1 Trypanosoma cruzi
ACTTTCTTGACTAGGCCTGCTTACATGTTGAGAGACAATCACACCTTTAAGCAACGCAAAGTGCTCCTGCATATTTACGCGTATTGGACGTCCCGAGATGACATCTTTCGAGGCTGCAGATGTGGCACCAGTCACCTGCACCCTTCGGCTCCCACCGCTCTTGTGCAGCGTTAAACGTTTGCCACCATCATCCTTCAACTGCGTCACCACTGATTCTGCCGCCGCCATTTGCGAGGAGGAGGCGGGGGGTGCCCCCGAAGAGCCCTCCAATTTTAGAAAGGGCAACACCAAGACGCTGAGAATTCCGTGCAGCAGGAGGGGGAACTCCTGCACGCTCTCCGTGCCGTCTGTCGTGCTCGCATCCAAACGATCCGTCGATTTGCGGGGGTGATGATAATGATGCCCGCTTTGCGAAGCTCCAAATGCGTCCACGACGGCAGCAGTGTCGGTGGCACTCCTCGCGGTTACATCTGCACGGATGCCGTCACAATGCGCCTCTCGCTGCTGATGGTGGAGCGGATGTGGTCCACGGCGCTGGACCTCCGTTATGTAGCGGAGCAGCCGGCCCGGTGGGATCGACAAGGCCGCCGCGAGAAGATAAAGTCGCTGCGATGACAACAAGGGGAGGGAAGAGACGGCATTGGAGCCGTCACGCCTCGTGCCGTTCCCATCATTGCGTGGGTTCCACATGGAGGAATAATCCACACGCAAACGAGAAGAAAGGCGGAGGATGGGGAAAACAAAATCAGACAAGGGGCAAAAACAAAAAAAAAAGTCAACCGGACGCCAGCGACACCTGCCGCTTCTTCCTACTGCAGTGGAAGAAACTCCCTCCCCCGCCGTCCTTCTACACCGGCCTTGTGCCCCTCCTCGCCACGTACGTCACACAAGCAATATATAAGTATATATATATAGTTGTGGCCTTCCCTTCGATGTGTGCGGGGATATTAACAGCCTAAAACGTGCTGCAACATGAAAAAAGGAGGAAAAAAAAAAGAAATGAAAAGACAATTCGCATATTCCCTCCCCCCTCCCCCACAACATGCACGGGGAGGAAAAGAGAAAAAGGACAAAAAAAAAAACAACAATCAAATAAACAAACGAGAGGGAAGGCCGGGCAGACGGCTGGTGACTGCCCGGCCCTCTTTATTTATTTATTTTTTTTTTTTTGTTTCCTCCCTTCGTCATTTCACGTGTTTCAGTGCATATTTATATATTTATTTATTTTCATTCATATAAATGTTTTTGGCTGCTCCACGTTGGAAAAAGTTTTTAGCGTAAATACTTTTTTTCTGTACATTCCATGTGACCACCAGCAAAAGGTCGCAATATACATTGCATGCACGCAGGGGATAAGTATTAAACACACACAAACACACACGCACACACACAAAAAAAAAGAAAACAAAAAATAAAGCGAAAGAAAAAGAAAGAAAGAAAGAAAGAGAGGAAGAGAGAGAGAGAGAGAGGCGTGGAAAACAAAATACATGCATACATACATACAGATACGAATATCAATACCGGCTAAGAGTTAGGAGGGATTTCATGTGTTTTTTTTTTTTTGTTCCCCCCCTTTTCTCTTCCTCACACCATCACTGGAGAAGTAAATTTATTTTTGTCCACATGTAAATAATTATTACTTCCTCCTCCCTTCCTCTTTCCCTCTTTCCCCCCCATACACAAACAGACAGAGATGTATATGTATCTATTATACATGAAAAAAAAAAAAAAGAAAGACGGCATGTGTGTATGTGTCTCTCTCTGTGTTGAGTTGAGTTGTGTGTGTTTCGGCCAAATCATACGAGTTTACATCAATTTTCATTTTGTTTAATAATAATAATAATAATAATTATTTTTTTTTTTGTTCCTTTATACATTTCCAATATATATATATATATATATATTGTGTTTTTTGTTTTCTTTTGCTTTTGTTCAGTGTGTGTGTGTGTGTGTGAGTGTGGGGTGTTCCGCCCCTTCTTTTACTGCGAGCCCGACACAAAACCAACAACAACCCCCCCCGCCGCCGCCTTCTTCTTCCATTCACCTCCCCCACAAACCGGGAGCAAACAGACAGACAAACAAACAAACATACCCGCAGCGCAGCAGGAACACACACCAATAACCACAACAATAGGAGGAACCCAACTCGCAAAGGAGTACGACAGGCGTGTGTGTGTGCGTGTGCCGTGGAGAGCACGTGGGCGGGGGGAAAAGGAAAAAAAAAAAAAAAATGGCAAACAACACGGATGGGGAGGATGAGGAGGGAAACATGAGGATCTCTCTCTTTTTTTATTATTTATTTTGCATTTCAAATCTTCTCATGCTGTCACGTCCCCTCCGCACCTTCCGTCCCCCTGCGGCCACAGCAATCGGTATTATTCCCCGCCACACATTACCCGGCAGCCGTATTAAATCCACATGCATTCACACGCGCAAGAGTCGCTACTTCTTTTTAGCTTTCCAATTGCCAGGTCAACTGATACGCCCGCATTATGGCTTTTCCTCCTTGGAACGTTGCTGCATTTGCTTCCTCGCCTTCTTGCGTTCCCGCTCCACCGTCGTGATGGACATCATCTTCAGTTCATTTCTGTCATGGATTTCATTTTCCGGGAAGTCTTCGGTAATGGCACCGCGGCCTACAGCCGCACCAAGCCACTTGCGGCTGCCAATCACGGGTTCTCCTTCATCCGAAACAGAACGTCCCTTCTCCGTGCTCCCCAAGAAAAATCCCGCACCGCCCGGGTCCTCCATGTCGTCATGGGCTTGTTTTTCGTCGGGACTGGCAGTGCGTTCGAGTGGCACGCGAATGTTTGACTGTGGCAATGACCCATGCCAACGGGCCACAAGCTTCGCAGTCGTCTCCAGTTCGCTCTCCCGCATGGCATCTAGCATACGCTGCAGTTTCAACCCGCACGAGCGCAGCAGATCCACTATTGCCTCGCCACGACCGACGCATGAATTTGACCGAGGCGACACAGTGGTGTCAAGTGACGGCCGCGCTGTCGATGCCGCTCCCGTTATGCTCCCGAGTGTTTCACCACATGCAATCTTTTCGGCAAGATGATGCACCCCGGCGTCGACGTCCAGCAGCATCTTCCCGAGGGAATCTTGCAGTCTTTGCGCTTCCTCCAGTTCGTTCTGGCGATTGGAGAGGTGGTCATCGAACTCTTCCAGCACACGGCGACGCGCTATGGCACGTTGTTCAACCACATGTGCCAACGATGTGCCTCCCTTTTCCGGCGAGCCACCCCTGCCGCCCTTACCAATGTCATCAGCGTCCATTCCAAAATGGCCCCTCTGTGAATGCTGCTGCATTAACGCCTTGGTTGTGCCACCGTTTTGCTGCTGAATCTCTTCCCCACTCGTCCCTGAAGTTTTTTCTT
>NW_917939.1:0-3384 GCF_000209065.1 Trypanosoma cruzi
CTTTCTTTTTGCCTTATCCTCGCTGTTTCAGCTGCCACAGGGCCCGGCGCCGCAACACACATGCGCAGAGTAAAAGAGAGAGAGAAGAGGAAGGAAAGAAAAGGATTGGAAACCAAAAGTGGGAGTGGGGCCGACAGACAGGCGGGGCCCAGCTCAACGAGGTGCCACGCGAGCATGACGCAGCCGGCAGCGCATGGGGTCCACGATCCCACAGCTGTGAGCTCGGGTCTTACGGACCGCGTTTTTCCGCGGTTTGGAGTGCAGCGCCAACACCACTTTGGCGCAGGCGGTCGCCGTCAGTGACAAAATCCTCTCCGCCCGCAACCGACTGGCGGGTCGTCGGCGACACAAGGATTCCGTGCTGCACGCCAAGAAGCCTCGCCCCCACACACCTGCCGTGGAGGAGATGCCTCACACCCCTGTAAAAAGTCCCGGCGCACAACACGCCGCCCACCGCCCACAAGCTCCCAGCAGTCACGCGGCGGGCACAGTGTGCCTGAGAGCGTGCACCAAACCCCGCCAGCAACGAGCGCAGGTCGAAAAGAAGTCGTCCCCTCCACAGTGGAGAAGGCAAACAAACTAAATAAATGAAACCATAACCGCGCATAAGCTCAATAACCACATCAACACCTAAACAAACTTAAACCCAGTCACCAATTATGTGTCGCCCAACAGGTGGTGCTGTAATCTCTGGCCCTTTCGCAGCCAAGCACGCACGCGTCGCAGAGGTGGCTTAAAGATCCACAGCCAACGCTGCTGGCGCTCCCGCCCTGCCGCCCTCGCGACCCCAGCCACACCAGAGCGCGGAGACAGCCGACGGACAAGGCGTGACTCAGAACACCGCACAGCAAACGAAAGCGTCACACGTGCATATAGTTTTATTTCTGTGGCAATATGATAAGACCAGAAGCGTCCTGCACAATGCAGGGAGCCGCCGCAAGCCCGCCGCCCACCAGCGAGTCCACCCGTCGTCTGCTTCCCGTCCGCCAAAGCCGCCCCTACACTGTGCAGCCTTCTACAAGAGAACACAAGCAGGGGATAAAAAGAGAGGGACAGCTGCGTCGTCAACAAGCAGAGGCCGTGTGCCACTGGCGTTGTCCCGCCCGCTCGGCGCATCGGCGACGGGGTGAGCGTCACGGCACGCACTCTCCACACACCGGGAGCCACACCATCGGCACTGACAGCAGCCGCACCGTGGGATGCTCCGCTCGCAAATAAATCACACGAAAACACAGGAATACATCCCCGGCGGCTCCCAACCGCGAGGTGAGGGCTCAGGAGTGGGAAGGCCGAAGCAAGCAACGCACACACACACAAAAAAATGCTGAATCCCCCCCATCTCCTAATCGCACAATTAAAATAGAATAAATGTATAACAAACACAGACCCACATACATCGTTCATTGGCGGCCCAGCACACACACGCAGATCATCATCACGTGCCCCCAGCAGAAGCACACACGCAGCACAACGCAACTGGCGCCCACTGGCTCCACAACCACCTCCCGCACGCGGGTCGAGGGCAGGGAGTGACATGCTCCACGGGAGCACGGGGCGGTCAATGACACATTCCATTTCGTTCGGCCAGAGAGCACATAGGGCACGAACCGGGGTGCAGCAACCAATCAAGCAATATTTTAGAATCCAACACGCACAGAAAAGAAATCATTTCTTCCATTTGTCAATCGCACAACGGGTATATCGTGTCGTCGGAGGCCCTTCTTACACGGACAACAGGCGATGTGTCGTTGCCGAAGCGCGCCATCAGCGCAGCGTAGTCGTCCTCCAGCACATGATGGACACACATCGAGGTCGGCACCACCTGCGAGTGCCCCGTGCCATTGCGAGCGTCATGGAAGTGACACGGCAGTACCTTTACGTATACCAACGGCTTGTAATTTAATTCGTTCACCAGCACACGTCCCACCATGACGTCTTCATTCGTATAAAACATTTTAAATTCTTCTGCCACTGCAGTGGCATTTATTGCATGGGCAAGACGCTGCAGCGGTTCGTAAGACAACAACGCCTCCGCCACATCCCTCGACAAGGTGTAGCACCAGCCAATCATAAAAAACACGTCTATTGAACGGTCATTCTCCCATAACGATGATCCGCCATGGACGCCCATGTAGATCCCTCGGTGCGGCAGAAGGCGCAGGTGATCAACAAACAGCGGCACACGGAGGAAAATGTCGTCATCGCCCTTCGCAATGTACCTCGCGTTCGGGAACAGGCGGAGCGCAAGGTCAAACCACATGTACACCTTGCGGTTCAAGCCAACTGTAACCTCAGTGCCCCAGTCGCCGTATTGACCAACTGTTTTGTTAGTCGTCACACGGCCCTCGTTCATCGGCAGCGCAACCACGTCGTTCCACTGCGACGCCTCCTCCAGCAGCGCGGCAGAATAGTCGTAGCCGTGTGACGGGTGCCGCCCAAGGACGTACAGCACAAGCATCGCACCGGTGAAGTCGTTCGCCCTCGTCGCCACTCCGGGGAACTGCCAGCACGTCGTCCGCTGCAGGTTGCGTCGTGTTCGCCTCTCCTCTTCGTCCACAGAGAGGATGCCCAGCAAAATCAGATACTCCCGCCGGCTCCACGTATCCACAACACGGCGTGGGATGTAAGCAAGCGCTGCGTCGTCCACTGCGGCGGCTCGCGGGCGGCGGGGGTTGTTGGGCTCTGGTGCACCATCATCGTCAGCGATGTCAAAGCTGAGGTACAGAAGATTCGTGACCGCAATAAAAAGAAACAGCAGCACGGCAACCCGCTTCAGCTTCCGCCTCATCGTCGGCAACTTCGTTTTAGCCATGGTCGCTTTCGGTGTGAGAGTCTAGGCAAAAGAGAAAAGGGCGGAGGGAGTGTGGGGGCAGCAGGCAGCACACACAAACAGCTCGGGCGACAATCAGAAACAACACGGCCTCGCAAAACAATTCAATGTAGTCTGTGCGTTACTGTTATTCACTTTTGCTTGTTATTCAATAACAATAGAGGGAGTAAAAATGTTAACACCCGTTTGCCGCTTCACAATCCCCTTTAAAGGACTTCATTTACTTTGGAGTCCAAATTAATAAACGCCTGTACATGACCATATTGCTGGTATTTACTCCAATAGTAAGAGAGCCAACAGGGAGAAAACAAATGTTTTGCACCAGCATCACGCCTAAGGCTGCACAAAATGAATACTTGGTCATTTGAAAGACAAACAAAATTCGTTTAAAAAAAGAATTCATACAAATAAAAAAATAAATCATTCCACCTCATAATGACCAGACATACATAGTCACGTCTGGCAAATATAAAGCTACATATTAAAACATGAATAAACCACGAAAAGGGGCACAAACGCTCTGCCACAGACGTATAGGGGACGGGAAACAAATG
>NW_917941.1:0-3394 GCF_000209065.1 Trypanosoma cruzi
CTCGAAGTGTGGGGGATGTCTTTTTCTATTTCATCCTTGTCATCGACACCTAAACGGACCCGCACCGGAGTGGAAGCGCGGCTTCGCCACCATTCCTCCACCAGGTAGGCGATCGTGTGCTCCACCCACCACAACTGTTGAGCCGCGGTGAGGCCACTGCTCGGCGTGGCAGAGAGGCAGAGTGGCTCTCCAGAACTGGGCAACACACTAATCAAAGAGCCAAACATCACCTCCGCACGACTGCGTACAGCCCCCGCTGCCTGTTTGGCCCGCAATTCGAGCTCCTGCTGCAACTCCAGAAGAGAGACATGCGTTTGAAGCGGATCCCTCTGATAATTGTTACGTGATGGCCATGACGACGAGGGTGCCATATCCATACCCTCTTCCTCTTGGGACTGGACGCCTGACAATTTTGATCGGCATGCTTCTCGATAAGCTTCCGCCGCCGCCTGCACGGTCTCAAGACAGTCCAAGTGTTTTTCCCATGCGCCAACGCGATCCAATTCGGAAAACAAACTGTTATTGGGCGGCAACAGCGACATAAGAGATTCACACAGTTGACGCGGACATCCGGCATCGTAGTCATGCAAAAGGATATCCACCGCACGTGCAACGGCCCTAAAGGATTCGTCCACAAGTTTTACAACCAACTGCGAGAGTGTCCGTTTGGGGATTTGATAACCCCCACCATCATCCTCATCAGCATCATCAGGCAACATCGCACCTTCAAATCCCTTCGGCGTGCCAACAGCAATGCGTATACGGGTAGTCGTTAGAAATAATGAAAATAACTCCTCTTGTGCATCGGCAGCTAGCTGAACGCCATGCCGCATGACAAGTGCCTGCAACATCATCACCAGGTAGCATTGCACCTCATATAACTCATGGAGAGCATTGTCCTCACTCACAAGAGGCGTTTCTTCAAAATCACTCGAATTCACCTCGCTTCTTGCGGATGCAAATGCCTTGTCTCTTTGCCATACCATAGCCAGACGACCATCCGTGCGTAATTTTGCTTGCCGTAACATTACCGTATTCGCCAAACGACAGCCCTCCCTAAATACAGCGATACAAAAGGGCGTTGTCGCCTGTCCATTACCATAAGTGCCACCAATGTTGTTACTAGCAGCAGCAGCAGCAGCAGCGGCGGTGGCGGCGAAAGAGGATGTCACAGTGGAGGAAGACGAAAAGGTGCCTGTAGAGACCCGCAAGGATGCCTTTTGCAGAAACTGAGGGTATTTCAACATGAGATGCGTAAGGCCCACTGCACATGGTGTGGCCGGTAGAACAGTGAGTGAGCGGAGACACCATTGCCCGAGTGCAACCACTGTGTGCTGGCCAAGTGTCCCCGCGCCAAGCACCATGCACGTCATAACAATGACGTTAGGCATTGTCACTGCCGGGGGCACCTTCTCCGGAAGGGGCCATCGTAAAGGGAAGGGGTGTTCGACTTCAGGAGCAGTAGACAGCTGCAGAGGCGAAAATCGGAGAGACGAAGTGAGGGAGGCCGCTCGCCCCATCAACGCAGCAGAAAGCCCCAAATTGAAAGGCATGCCACTTGCGGCTTCGGCGGACGTGGGTGTTGGTTGAGTCTGAGAAAGATGGAATGGATCCCGGTGGGGCGGGGTTTGCTGCTCTTCCTGCGAGTGCTCTGGAAACTCATGCATGGAATAAGAAGCCGCCACCAACATGGAACCCTTCCCCATAGAATTCGGTGAAATCACCGACAGAATTCCGACCCCTGTGGTATCCAAGGGATCAATCGTTTCATTCAGGACTGGCAACGCCTCTGTTTGTTGATTCAGCACGCACTGTTCCTTTTCCGTTCGCACTGCAGTGCGTAAACTGTGTTGCGTCACAAGACAGTATGCGAGGGCCACAGTAGGGCTCCATAAGAGTGGCTTCTTGGCCAATTCCACTGCACGATGACGCAAGAGTGCCCGGACTGCGTTGGGATGCAGAAGCTGGCTGGCAATGAGGGATCCGCTAATATTTAACGCCCATACCGGATCCTCAATTACTTCAAGAAGAGAAACCGCCGTCGTCGCAAGGCGTTTTGTTGCGTGTAGCATCATGGAGTGATACATCTCCTCTTCCCTCTTAGACGCTTCCAGTGAGGCACCATTCCCCCATTTAAAGAATTTGGACACAAAAGTTGGCGCCGATAACTCTATTAACCGCACAACGACCCTTCTCGCAGTAAGACCAAATGCATCCCCATGTACACTCTCCTTCAACAAGGCCTCAATCAACAATGGCATAAACGGAGGGTATAACTCACTAATACGTGCCACTCCTGCGGCTGTGTGCAGTTCCCGTGGAACAAGCCTCATACATTGCTGCACATCCGTCTGAGACTCCACATCGTTACTGTTGCCCGGGCCTCCGCTGCCACCACCACCACCACCGCCACTAGTACCAATATTACCAATAACATGGGGTCTTTCTGCAAGAAAGGGCTCAGCAAGCCCTGACAAGAGCCGCACAATGCTCGCTTCCCGTTGAAACGGCGGTATCTCACATAAATCATAGACATGAGACTTTAAAGACTTGTTTTTTTTCTTTGTTACGGAAACATCGCCCTCCTCATTTACCCCGCGTGCCGCCGATCCCGAAGACACGGAGACGTTACCATCATCGTCACTAGTGCTATTCATCTTGCTGCTGTTGCTGCTGCTGCTGCTATGTCGACTGCTGGAGAAGATGGAGCCGGCTCCACTAAGACTTTCTTGACTAGGCCTGCTTACATGTTGAGAGACAATCACACCTTTAAGCAACGCAAAGTGCTCCTGCATATTTACGCGTATTGGACGTCCCGAGATGACATCTTTCGAGGCTGCAGATGTGGCACCAGTCACCTGCACCCTTCGGCTCCCACCGCTCTTGTGCAGCGTTAAACGTTTGCCACCATCATCCTTCAACTGCGTCACCACTGATTCTGCCGCCGCCATTTGCGAGGAGGAGGCGGGGGGTGCCCCCGAAGAGCCCTCCAATTTTAGAAAGGGCAACACCAAGACGCTGAGAATTCCGTGCAGCAGGAGGGGGAACTCCTGCACGCTCTCCGTGCCGTCTGTCGTGCTCGCATCCAAACGATCCGTCGATTTGCGGGGGTGATGATAATGATGCCCGCTTTGCGAAGCTCCAAATGCGTCCACGACGGCAGCAGTGTCGGTGGCACTCCTCGCGGTTACATCTGCACGGATGCCGTCACAATGCGCCTCTCGCTGCTGATGGTGGAGCGGATGTGGTCCACGGCGCTGGACCTCCGTTATGTAGCGGAGCAGCCGGCCCGGTGGGATCGACAAGGCCGCCGCGAGAAGATAAAGTCGCTGCGATGACAACAAGGGGAGGGAAGAGACGGCATTGGAGCCGTCACGCCTCGTGCCGTTCCCAT
>NW_917943.1:0-3400 GCF_000209065.1 Trypanosoma cruzi
AATTATCTTAAGGATAAATTAGTTATCGGGAAAGTAATTCTGTGCAGTGGAGGTCGCAAGTGTCCCACGCGGCAGCCAGTCACTCCTCACAGAGCTGCAAAACCCCACAGTCCCAACAGAAGCAGCAGCGATGGCAGCAGTCTGCTCTCACGCACAGTGCCGGCATCGCCGTTATTCCCCTGCAACACATTTCCGAGACTGCTGCTGAGTTCCGCAGCATTTACCTCACTGTCCTGCGTATTAACCTCCTCCTCCTGCCCATCCATTCCTCCCGCCCTCTCCCCGTTCGCAATACTGCTCTCCAATAACGGTTCCTTTCCCGCCTGCTGTTGTCGTCCAGCAGTAGACGAGGACACGGTTCCTTCAATAGTCGTGTTCACCAGAAATGGAATGGAGGCTTTATTCGGGTTGTAAGCGTCAATCTCAGTGCTATCCAACGGACGGTTGTACAGCAGGACGTTCGTCACAGTCACAGACACGCCTTCTTGTTTCCGTGTCTTGTCTCCATCCCCTCCAATGTAGAAGTGTGAGATTTCTTTCGATGCCTTAGTTTTCAATTCGCATTGTTCATTCCCACCCACACGCTGACCATCGATGTACGCGGAGACATCGCTGCCGTTCCGTATCAAAACCACCACGTGTTGAGTTTTCTCTTTCTCCCAAGTGCTGCTGTGCTCCTTAGGGGTTCCGTCACCGCACAGTAATATCCACTTCTTTCCGCTGTCGTATGACAACTCCATAAGTTTGTTTTTTTTTCCATCGCCAGCCATCTTCGCACCAAGCAAAGGAATATTACCCTCCTTCGGCACACCGCCGATGGACACCGTCGCCACAAGAGTGAAGTTGTAGTTCGCGAAGTGGTACAGCTGATTCTCCCCTTGACTGCCAACAGGCCACTCCGCCCACGCTCCCTGGAACTTCACACCATCGGAAGCCTCTGTTGCCCCATCATTCCCCTTTACTGTGGCGTTCACCCCAAGGTACTCGTCCCTCCATGTGTTCTCAGAGAAGTTGCCGGACAAAAAGCCAACCAGCCCATCCGTGATCTTAATATCAGCACTGCAGGCAGTTTCACTTGAGGTAACCTTCTCAGCAAGTAAAGTGGCACACAGCTGGGAGACACGTTCGTCCACTTCCTTCCACGTTTTCAGCACCTCCTTCACCTTCTCCAGCTGCACAGTCAGACGCACGGTAACCATATTATGTGATAGTTCGCGATTAACTTTCTTCCTCTCGTACAGCGCTATCAACTCATCCTTCTTATTATCACCATTTCCACTTTCGTACAACAAGAAGCTTGTGGTGACGTCATCATCCTTCCCGGATACCGGCCCAATATCGACAATGTGCGTGTTGTCCGTCAGCCAAAGATGGAGTACGCCCTTTCCATTGCCGTCCTTACTTGAATACACCGGCAGAGTGATGAGCATCACGTCCCTGTTATCGCCAATCTTCGCTGTGGTGAACCCGCTCCTAACGCCCCACACATTTCTCTCGTCGTTGCCCCACACGCGCGAGAGTGTCCCAAGTGCCTCCGTCCACGAATCCCCCTTGTCACCGGACTCGTACACCCTGCGGCGGCCACCATCACACGCAGTCATCATCATGAGTTTGTCCTTCTCCCACTTCACGACGGAGGGATCACCGCAGCCATCGGCAGACATCCCCTTCGAAAGCTTCCAACTCTTATTATCCGGGAAGTATATGAACAGAGAAACAGTGTATCGCCCCCCAGCTGTATTTTCTTTATCTGCCTTCCCCGTTCTGTACACCTCGCCTTCCATAGGGAACACAAGCGTACCGTCCTCCATCTTAACACCCGATCCACCGTTCCCAAGCGGTGCTGTCACATATCCATATTGTTCACTATTAGAAGTGATTGGGAGAGCGTCAACATCAGTCCAATAAATTCTTTTACCGTCCCTATCATCAACACTGACGTTCCCTCTCGCCAGTAAAAGCCCCCATTCATGTTTTATACCATTCCCAGTAGCAGCGGCACCATGAAGGCCGTAATTTCCAGCCAGCATGTAAATATCACTTCCCTGCACAACTGTTGTTGGCTTAACCACACGTATTCTCGTGCCGCTTTTGGTGCCAGCATTATTCACTGCTTGGGTGGGGTATTCCCCTTTTCCAGAAGAACATTCCTCCAGTACTTGTGTCTTGAGTTTAGTTTTATCCAGCTCCTCTTTTGGGTTTTCTCCGGTCAACGTTAGGTGCTTAGAAGCAATCCCAGTAAAAAAATCATTAAAAAGATTCCTCTCCTTACCCTTCGCCTCAGCAACGGCAAACACATCACCATTCATTCCAACAAGACTGGGAAAAGAGAACAAAATCACCGTTACCTTATCTGTCGTGTCTTTCCAATGAAACAATTTCCTCTTTGGAAGTTCCGAATCTGTCAGCGTATTCTCATTGGATGCAGCGCCACTGCCGCAGCAGAACATCATCACAACGAGGACGAGCAGCACTGCGGAATAGAAGAGATGCCGGAACATGTGGGGCCTCTGCGGCTCACTCTCTCTTCCTTCCCTCCTCCTTCCGCTGGATCCGGTCACGCGGCGACGGTTGTCTGTGCGGGGTGCCTTCACTGCAGCAACACGTGAGAGCATATAAATATGTGTGTGTGGGCGGTGTGTGTGCTGTTGTTGGTCCTTTCAGAGCCTTCGGATTTCACAGTAGCGATTAGCGCTTGTTTGCTTTCTTCGTGTGTGATTGAGTGAGAAATAGAGAAACATGCCAAGAAAAGAGTTGACACAGTAAGCACCGCCACCCATCCACAGTGAGTGGCATCATCATCCGTACAGCAGTCACTCCCAACAACAACTCACGCACACAGACACACGGAACAGGAGATGGAAGAACAGTGCACCAGGAACACACAGCGACGGTCACCACCAGAAGAAGCAGCAGGAGGCACAGCGGGTGCGTTGCTATTCGTCACGCTTCAGCAGACACTGAACAACGTCCACACACAAAGCAACCAGCGGGAGGCAAAAGGGCACAGCCGCACATCACAGCACTCATGCGCTGCCGCCAGTCATTTGGCTGCTGTCTCCTCCAACGCACACGCACATCATTCCACACAGCCGGAGAATCCCTTGTCGACAAAACCACGACGGGAGAGACACGTCGGCAGGTACAGCTGTTGGGGGAAAGTCGATAGGCACTCGTCCCAGACATCCTCAACGCCACACCATTCAATTGCTGTACGCCGCCAAAATAACAACCGCATCACGTCAACGAGGCAAATCGTGGGCTCACGACCTCCTTCCTCGCAAGAGCAACCGCAGACAAAATATTGTGCGTGCGTGCGTTCTCAGCGCCCACGCCACTCCACAGCGTGTGAAACAAAGAGATTCTGCGCATTTGTCTGTGTGTTTTTCAAAGCCTAAAA
>NW_917949.1:0-3410 GCF_000209065.1 Trypanosoma cruzi
GTGAAGCGGCCATTTCCCAGAAGACTCAACGCGTTTCTCAGCCACAACATCACAAATAAATTACGCGGGAAACAAGAAGAAACAATCAAAAAAAAAAAAAAAAAAAAAAAGAGAGAAGAGAGAAGAAAGTGTCTTGAATATGTATGTATGTATGCATACATAAAGAAAAGAAAAGAAGGAAAATTTAAGAAAGGAAAAACAACACCAAAAAGCAGCAAAACGACAATAAAAAAGCAGAAATTAAAAAAGCCAAACAAACAAACAAACAAAAAAACAAACATATCAAATCCAAACGCTACTGTGCAGTGTTCTTTTCTTTTACTCCTAGGAAAAAAAAAAAATTGTATGTGTATATATATAGAAGGCGTGTATGTGTGGTTGTGTATAACGGCAAAGCAATAAAAGCCAATGTATACTCCTCCTCATGTTTTTTTATTGCCGCCACTTTTCTCTACCGTATTCTTTTTTTTTTTTTCTTCTCGTATCCATGCTGCATTGTGTGCACACCATGAATCTTCATTGACATTCAAACAACAACAACAACAAAAAAAAAAAAAAAAAAACAAAAAACACAACCACAAATACACAGAAAAAGGCTTTTTTTTTTTTTTTTTGCGCCTCTCTAAATTCTTTTGCAGACCCTCTCCACCCCACACACCTTTCAACTTGCTCCTTATTGTTCCCGTAGTGTTCTTCCTCCGTCACCATGGGCTGGTCATGCCATTTGCAGTGAATGTGGAAGATTCCATAAAGTTGTCTAGTGGTGCGTCGTAAAAGGTCCGTAGCGTATCAACGTTGCTAGTTGCACAAGTAAGAATCAAGCTACTGACGCTGTTTTCTTCCAACTGGCTGCTGTGCCGTGTTGGTAGCAGGGCTGCCCCACTCTCCCCAGCTTCCGCCGTGACACTTCCAGAAAGAAATACAGGCATGTGACCCACATGTCCCTGCTGGCGCAACTGATGATGTATCCACTCCAGGGATTCACAGCATAACGGACGTATTCTAGTGCCTGCTGCTGGACTGCGTGGACTTCTCTCCGAACTGACGCGACTGAACGAGAAAACCCGAGAATGGTGATACCGATGCCGCTTTTGTTCCTGCGCTCTTGGACTCCTTAATATATTCTGCAGTGGAACTTGGGGTGTATTAACTGAAAAGTGCACCAAAGAACCTGTTGATTGCTGTCGAGGTGTCGACAGAGAGAAACAACTATCACTTTCGCATGTCTTCTCATGTTGGTGGGTCTTTCTACTGTTCAATGATACTACTTTCACATTGTGGGCTTCTGGTGGGAAGGTCTTATCGCTCCTAACGTTACAGGACGTCTCGTTGAGGTGTGTCTTCTTTAAAGCGACGTCGTCTTTCGCAGTGTTTTTTTGTGTTCGTTCAGGCTTTCCAGCTCGGGGGTATGAAGCTGCAAAAAAAACGGGTTTCAGCGCGCCAACTGGCTTCACGAACAACGTAGAGGTGGAACGTGCATGCATTTCAGCAGCACCAGAAGGACCGAGGGAGGCAAAAGCACCAACCATACCACCACCGCCACCAGGACTGCTTGTTCCTTTCAGTATACTGCCGTCACTTTTCTCCTGGCACGGCGTATCCAACAAAAACTTTTCCGCAACTGAACGACTGGGAAGGATTTTTTGTTCTGGAGAGTCCTTGCTGTCGCGTTTCGAAAACGCAGATCCTCGCATCGCCATCCGCGCCACACCTTGACCCAGTAAACGTCTCGAGGAAGCGGAAGACGGGAATCCACGGGAAACTTTTGGAAATAATGTCGATTCGGATGAAAGGCTAAGGGCCTCCATATTTTGCTTGCCAAACGAATCCCCACTCCTTCCGTATTCACCATCATTTTGGAAACCAGAGCTGGGCTCCACATTCTCGTGACAAATAATATAGCACACTCGCGCCATTTCGTCCGGTTTATTGGCAGAACGCACGATATTTTCGTCAATTGGCGATGGTGGCGCCGTTGTTGGCGCCCCCAAGCCGGAAATTTTTTGCTCATTTTGTGTGCTCCGTTCTTCTTCTTCTTCCTTATCTTCCGATTGATGAAGGCTACTGTCATAAATGTCATCATCCTCATCGGCAAGGGCAAGGCGTCGCAGCGCCGGGGGTGCGTCAGAGTCCTCTCTTAGGCTCCCCAAGGCCTCATGAAGTTTCCGCCTATACTGCATTACGGCATCCTTCATTGCCAGTGTCTTAGAGAACCTACCAAAGCTGCTTGAGACACTTTTCATGGAAAATGACATCTGCGTGCCCTGTGGGCCAAAGATTTGTGAAGCTTGTGGTGAAAGTGTGCGTCGTCGATTTTCGCATGGCATGTCTTCTTTCTGTTCGCTGGGGTATTTGTTTTCGTTCATCGCCGTACCTATCATATCCACCCCTATTTGACTGTTCCTACTTTGGGCGCATAAAACACCGCTTTTCTTTCCTACGTCGTTCCCCACCTTCTCGCTTGTGGATGCCATTCCTGGTTTTCTTAGAGAGACGGAGAAAGAAAATGCGGCAGACAAAAAACAAAAAAAAAAACAAAGATGAAATACACACCGTTCCTGCCTCCACAAAAGGCAAGAAGGGAGCTAAAACTGGCAAAACAAAACAACACAAAAAATAATTAGAGCATGACGTTTAAAATAGAAGTCTCACCGGCTTATTTATCCCTATTCTTGCAAAAACAAACAAACAAACAAACAAACAAACAAACAACAACAACAACGAGCAAAACAACAACAACAACAACGAGCAAAATAAAAGAGTAAAACTTGTTTTAGCGTCCACAATAACTCCACTTCAGAGCAACGTTTTATACAACGATCATAAGGTAGTAAAAAACAAACAAACAAACAAAAAACAAAAAATGGATCAAGAAGCAATTTTAGATAATCAGACTTGCTGTCAAGTCACCGAGTGACATTTCATAAAAAAAAGGGTCCCGCAGCCACAAAACTCCCCATCGCAGAAGGCAGCAGGGGGTAAGGCAAAAGGAATTAAAATAATAATAATAGTAATAATAAAGGAGAAACGCACCCGCCAATTTACAAAGTACTCCACTAAAAGATAAAAAAAAAAGAAAAAAAGAAGCAATCAACAGAACAAAAAAACACAGTGTTTATATGCAAGATGCTCACTAATCCATTCGGTACCATCTGGCCGCACACTCCCTCCACAAGCTTCTGGCGACGAAATGAGCCGCCCCCTCCTCCACGCCGGCCTCGTCAGCGTCCGAATGGTGGGAGAAGAGAACGTCCAAGCAAGAGAAAACAAAAGAACGTTAAACTTCTCCTCACGGCGCACTGACACTTATAATTAGCGTAACAGCGGGTGAGTAAATTATCGCAACGGCCTCGTGTGCAACAATCGCATGTCCTACGGCCAAGACATTCGATTCAGGCATCAGTATACAG
>NW_917951.1:0-3413 GCF_000209065.1 Trypanosoma cruzi
GTAGCCCACCTGCACAGTCCGGGACCCTTGTTCCGCGTAATGTTTGTACGACGTCTTTGGACGTCCCACACGCTCCATTGTTGAACATATCACTAATTTTGGGAAATGAACATTCTACTCTTGCTTTGAGCACGAGGAGGTGCGTGCACGGTGATGTGTGGTGGCAGTTTAGGTGAATAGAAAACTCCCGCTGTCTCCCTTTTTGCCCTGTGTGCCTTACTCGGCGCTCTCTCCGTCGTGCTTTTGAGGCCTTCTCCGTACGCGTTACCGTCCCCATGCTACAGTTTATTGATGTTTGCGCCCTGTCGCCCACCACGCCAGCGGTGACGACGCGGCGATTCGGCTCTCTCTTTGTGCGAAGAAAGGGGGGACCCGTCGCATGAGCGGCGTGCCGTGCGGGGGGTCGCCCCTCTCCCTGCCCCCGCCAAAAAAATGGGCCCTGCTTTTCTTTCTCTTCTTTTGTTGCCGGCAAGGTAGGAGTGAACGTCACACAAACACCTCACGCAACACACGATGAGCTTAGAGCTTCGAGTGGGTAACCGCTTCCGCCTCGGCCAGAAGATTGGGGCGGGGTCGTTCGGCGAGATCTTCCGCGGCACAAACATACAGACGGGCGAGACCGTGGGCATCAAGCTGGAGCAGGCGAAGACGCGCCATCCACAGCTTGCCTTTGAGGCCCGATTCTACCGCATTCTCAACGCAGGCGGCGGGGTCGTGGGCATCCCCAACATTCTTTTTTATGGCGTGGAGGGCGAGTTCAACGTGATGGTGATGGACCTGCTGGGACCCTCGCTCGAGGACCTTTTCAGCTTCTGTGATAGGAAGCTGTCGCTGAAGACAACGCTGATGCTGGCGGAGCAGATGATTGCGCGCATCGAGTTTGTCCACAGCAAGAGCGTCATCCACCGTGACATGAAGCCGGACAATTTCTTGATGGGCACCGGGAAGAAGGGGCACCACGTCTACGTCGTTGATTTTGGTCTCGCCAAGAAGTACCGCGACCCCCGCACGCACCAGCACATCCCGTACAAGGAGGGGAAAAGCCTGACGGGAACGGCACGGTACTGCTCGATCAACACGCATCTTGGCATTGAGCAGAGCCGTCGCGACGACCTGGAGGGCATCGGCTACATCCTGATGTATTTCTTGCGTGGCTCACTGCCGTGGCAGGGCCTGAAAGCGCACACGAAGCAGGAAAAGTACTCTCGCATATCCGAGCGCAAGCAGACAACGCCCGTGGAGACGCTGTGCAAGGGCTTTCCCGCGGAGTTTGCCGCGTACCTCAACTACACCCGAGGCCTGCGCTTCGAGGACAAGCCGGACTACAGCTACCTGAAACGGCTCTTCCGAGAGCTCTTCATTAGGGAGGGGTACCACGTGGACTACGTGTTTGACTGGACGCTGAAGCGCATCCACGAGAACCTGAAGGCGGAGGGGTCCGGCCAGCAGGAACAAAAACAGCAGCAGCAACAACAACGAGAGCGGGGGGATGTAGAGCAGGCGTAGCCCACCTGCACAGTCCGGGACCCTTGTTCCGCGCACTGTTTGTACGACGTCTTTGGACGTCCCACACGCTCCATTGTTGAAAATATCACTAATTTTAGGAAATGAACATTCTTCTCTTGCTTTGAGCACGAGGAGGTGCGTGCACGGTGATGTGTGGTGGCAGGTTAGGTGAATAGAAAACACCCGCTGTCTCCCTTTTTGCCCTGTGTGCCTTACTCGGCGCTCTCTCCGTCGTGCTTTTGAGGCCCTCTCCGTACGCGTTACTGTTCCCATGCTACGGTTTATTGATGTTTGCGCCCTGTCGCCCCTCCCCACGCCAGCGGTGACGACGCGGCGATTCGGCTCTCTCTTTGTGCGAAGAAGGGGGGACCCGTCGCATGAGCGGCGTGCCGTGCGGGGGGTCGCCCCTCTCCCCTGCCCCGCCAAAAAAATGGGCCCTGCTTTTCTTTCTCTTCTTTTGTTGCCGGCAAGGTAGGAGTGAACGTCACACAAACACCTCACGCAACACACGATGAGCTTAGAGCTTCGAGTGGGTAACCGCTTCCGCCTCGGCCAGAAGATAGGGGCGGGGTCGTTCGGCGAGATCTTCCGCGGCACAAACATACAGACGGGCGAGACCGTGGCCATCAAGCTGGAGCAGGCGAAGACGCGCCATCCACAGCTCGCCTTTGAGGCCCGATTCTACCGCATTCTCAACGCAGGCGGCGGGGTCGTGGGCATCCCCAACATTCTTTTTTATGGCGTGGAGGGCGAGTTCAACGTGATGGTGATGGACCTGCTGGGACCCTCGCTCGAGGACCTTTTCAGCTCTGTGATAGGAAGCTGTCGCTGAAGACAACGCTGATGCTGGCGGAGCAGATGATTGCGCGCATCGAGTTTGTCCACAGCAAGAGCGTCATCCACCGTGACATGAAGCCGGACAATTTCTTGATGGGCACCGGGAAGAAGGGGCACCACGTCTACGTCGTTGATTTTGGTCTCGCCAAGAAGTACCGCGACCCCCGCACGCACCAGCACATCCCGTACAAGGAGGGGAAAAGCCTGACGGGAACGGCACGGTACTGCTCGATCAACACGCATCTTGGCATTGAGCAGAGCCGTCGCGACGACCTGGAGGGCATCGGCTACATCCTGATGTATTTCTTGCGTGGCTCACTGCCGTGGCAGGGCCTGAAAGCGCACACGAAGCAGGAAAAGTACTCTCGCATATCCGAGCGCAAGCAGACAACGCCCGTGGAGACGCTGTGCAAGGGCTTTCCCGCGGAGTTTGCCGCGTACCTCAACTACACCCGAGGCCTGCGCTTCGAGGACAAGCCGGACTACAGCTACCTGAAACGGCTCTTCCGAGAGCTCTTCATTAGGGAGGGGTACCACGTGGACTACGTGTTTGACTGGACGCTGAAGCGCATCCACGAGAACCTGAAGGCGGAGGGGTCCGGCCAGCAGGAACAAAAACAGCAGCAGCAACAACAACGAGAGCGGGGGGATGTAGAGCAGGCGTAGCCCACCTGCACAGTCCGGGACCCTTGTTCCGCGCACTGTTTGTACGACGTCTTTGGACGTCCCACACGCTCCATTGTTGAAAATATCACTAATTTTAGGAAATGAACATTCTTCTCTTGCTTTGAGCACGAGGAGGTGCGTGCACGGTGATGTGTGGTGGCAGGTTAGGTGAATAGAAAACACCCGCTGTCTCCCTTTTTGCCCTGTGTGCCTTACTCGGCGCTCTCTCCGTCGTGCTTTTGAGGCCCTCTCCGTACGCGTTACTGTTCCCATGCTACGGTTTATTGATGTTTGCGCCCTGTCGCCCCTCCCCACGCCAGCGGTGACGACGCGGCGATTCGGCTCTCTCTTTGTGCGAAGAAGGGGGGACCCGTCGCATGAGCGGCGTGCTGTGCGGGGTGTGC
>NW_917953.1:0-3415 GCF_000209065.1 Trypanosoma cruzi
CACAATGAAGGGAATCAGCAGCACAGTAGCCCGCTTCAGCTTCTGTCTGAGCATCAGAAGTTTCGGTTTCGCCATGGTCGCTGTTGGTGTGAGAGACTAAGCAATAGAAAAAAAGGGGCGGAGAGAGTGTGGGAGCGGCAGGCGAAAATCAGAAACGCCACGGCCACGCGGCGCCACGCAGCCACGCAAGTGCGCGGAGGCCCGCCAGCCAACCTGCCGCGCCACCCGGATCCGGGACGGTGCGGATGAAGGGGTCAAGGCGGCGGAGCAGCCGGCAGCACGCGCCCCCCCGCCGAGCAACGGCGGAGAGAGGGAGAGGAAGAGAGGCCGCGGAAACAGGGGCAAGCAGCGCCAGGGAAACAGCGAGGGTTGGGGGCAGGGCCGCCGCGGCAGCAAAGTGGGCAGCGCCACAAGCACACAGGAGGCACGGGGGCCCACCGCAAGGGCTCGTCCGGCGCCTGGGGGACGCTGCGCCGCCTCCTCCCGCCATCGCGAGCCCCTCCGCACCCAATGCCGCCAACGACAACGCGTCCGCTAACTTTACGAAAGGAACGCCAGGGACAGCCGAGCACGTCCACACCGTTGGCGCTCCCGCCCCGCCGCCCTCGCAGTCCCAGACGCACTAGCGCGCAAAGACGGCCGACGGGCACGGCAGGGCTCAAAGCACCGCGCAGCAAAGAACAGCGTCACACGAGCGCCAGACCACAGTAAGCCTCGAAGACGTGTTGCACATACGCGCGCACACCGCTTCGTTTAGAGAGCGATATTATGCGAAGAGGCGGCGGCCCCACAAATCCGCAAGAGACATGCGTAAACAGAGACGCAAGCACGGGGTGAAGGCTTGGCAGGGACGCGTCGTAGAGGTGGGGAATGAAGACACCATGGGTGACTGCACTCCACTTCCTCCCCGATGCGGAGTGGGCCACGTTGCTCAGAAAATTACAACGCAAGAAAAAAAAAACCATAAAAATATAATTACAAATAAAGACTCTCCCTCCGACAAGCAAAAAAATGCTCTTGTCTTTCTTTCACATCGCAAAACGTTTTTCACTTCATTGCGTTGATTTCACCCAAAATTTCTGATCACGGAAAAAGAAAAAAAAAGTGGAAGACAAAAAGAGCCCTGCACGCCTGTTGAGTCCTCGCGGAGAAGCGGCCTGCCTTTTCTTGTACGCATGACCACCCACCATCGGCGGCCAGTGCGCCGTCATCTCGGTATACGTATTCGGTCTCCACGGCTGCAGCCTTTTCCTCCGTGTCGGCTCGCAGGGTCACCCTCGACGGCGGCAGGCCCCCTCCTCCCCTGTGAGTCTCGGCGCTCGGCTCCTCAGTAGTTTCCGTAGCGCTCCTCCGGGACACGCATGTTCTCAAAATCGTTGGAGAAGAAACGTGGTGCCGGGGAGAAGCCGCCAAAATAACCCGCCGGCGTCGGCTCATGGCTGCCGCTCTGTTGCCGGCACGGGCCCCATCCGGAGTTTTGGCCGCCCATGCTCCCAAAGCCCTCCGGCGACTGCGGCATTTCATTCGGGCCATGCACCCCTGTTGAGTCATCCGCCGCCGCGTCTCGGCAACCATTTGTTGGACGGCCCGGCGCTGCGTGTTGTGCCGCATCAGCCGCATTGCGCCGTACGGTTCCGGGCAAAACACCACGGAGGCTCGTTGTTCGTGTTTCGTCCCCTTCGCGATCCTAGCCGTGGGCCCCGTGCCGCCGCAGGTACGGGGAAACACGCAGACGCCAGCAAAAAGGAGGAAGGACAGAAAAATAAAGAATCACCAATGAAAGGAGTACGACAAGGCCAAAGCAGCAACAGAACAAGAAAAAAAAAAAGGTAGAAAGAGCGAGACGGCGCGGGGTGACGTCCCACACACCACCGCGACGCTCCCACGCATGTCGTTGCATGTAAAATGGTACAAGTGGAATGGAAAACACTGCTTGCTGTCAACAAAATAACGCCGTGCCACCCCTCTCTCCATCCCATTTATATCCCCTCCAGGCACAAAAGCCGCACAAATTTCACGCAGCGGCAGGCACGCAGACTCACAAAAACATGCACACAATAAACTAAGGAAAAAATTTAAAAAATGCCACCCCAGCAGAAATGAGCACCACACGCATACTAACATATAAAATGGACACCGCCACACAAATGGGCGTATTTTGCAAACAGCAAATACAAATAAAACAAACAAAAAGAAACAGTGGATGGAAATGACTCTCTTATGAAGTACAGCAGATCCGGGAAAAGAAACCGCCCCGCGAAGACTTTTTCCCGCTCCTTTTCACGGAACCGCCACTGGCACTGTCGCTGTGCGTCGTCCCGCGCCTTGGCCTGACGTTCCCAGCCGCTCGTCCCTTATCGGCCACGCCCTTTTGTTTTTTACGTGGGACGGCTACTGAGGGAACTGCCATGTCGGTTGGCGCCTCCTCGGATGCGCTCAACGGATTCACCCGTGGTTTCGGCTCCTTGTCGTCGTTGTCCGGCTCCTCTTTTCCTTCTTCTATTGGCTGTGGTGCGCGCGACAGGTGGCCGTCCGCTAACATATTCCCGGAGGCTTGAGAGCTGCGCGGACGTGTGGCGGATGGGGGCAAGATGAGTTTGACGGACCCGCGTCCTCTGGAGGCCGCGACTACGCCCGCCTCCTCCCTGTCCAAATCCACATGGTTGGCGCTGCTCCCCGCGTCCGTGAAAGTGCCACGCGATAAGGGCAGCTCGCCAGAGCCTCTCGCAGTCTTGTTACCATCCGACTTTTGCTGCATGAGCGTCAAAAGCTCGACGCAAAACTCCTCCTTATTCTCCTCCGGTATCTCCACCGTCAGCCCCGGCCGCGGGTGCAGTGTGATGGAGTGGCGGGCGATAATGCAGCCAGTGCTGTTGACTCTGTTCAAGCACTGGAGCGTCGCCGCGATTAGTCCCGGGCTGTTTCGCCGCGTCTGCGTCGGGGACGTGTTATTTGCCCGGGAGAGGAAACTCGCCAACAGTACACCATCAGCACCGTGCGTCAACTTCCCCCACCGGTCCATAAGAGTGCGAGCGCCTCGCGTCCTGTGCGCCGACTGCTCCTCGTCTTCCTCCAGCTGTAAGGAAAGGAAGCGGCATGAGTGGCAGGACTCCCGGGCGAGTGAGTCGCAGGAGGCATCGCTACTGCTAGAAACGTCACTGCCGCTACTACTGTGGAGTTCGGGGTGAGTTGCAGGCTCACCGTCACCGCCGCTGACTAGTGGCCGCCGGGGAGGACTTCCGTCGACATCGATGGGGCAAAGCGAAAAGGCATCCAACCACTCAAGTGGGTCGGTGGTATCCAGCACGCCATAGTCGTCGTAGTGGTACATGGCGCACTTGCAAAAACACTGGGAGGCCGGCCGTCAGTAGCATGGGAAGAGAAGGAGAGAAAGAGCAATACATTTTGAAAAAGC
>NW_917955.1:0-3422 GCF_000209065.1 Trypanosoma cruzi
CCCCTCCGTGTCTGGTGGCGCCTAAATGTCACCACGACCCCGTCGCTGCTGTGCCCGCGCAACTGAGGCTTGTTGTTGGCTCATGGTACCCTCGTATTTTAGCTTTGGCCATCGCCGCTCCATCTCCGCGTCCTCAATTTGCACTGGCAGCGAATTCTCGTCGCCGCTGGCCAACTTGGACTCCTCTGTGTGAATTGCACGCTCGAGTTCGACCTCCGTCTGAAGCCGTCTTAACAAAAGGACTTTTTCCTCCCCCTCTGCGCCCCCGCCCCCGCCACCTGGCGCCTCCGTGAAACTGAGCCATTCGGAGAGGGAGTCCACAATGTGCCGCAGTCCAATTCGCTTCACGTAGTCCCGGTGAACCTCCGAAAGTTTCGTGAGCAACGCCGCCTCAGAAATCCCTTCCTCGGGGATCCATCGGTACAGTTCCAGAGCCACATCCAGTGGCTGACGATCCGAGGCGCGTCGAATGCGGGCTTTACTGGGGTCCTTCTCTGTTGGGTCGTCCACGATGAAGTAGGACGGGTACGAGGCAATCCACGCCAGCACCTTCTTCGGCAATGAGGGGCGCATCGCGGGAGCGACAAGTTCAAGCAACTCCTCCAAATTTAAAGTGCGATGCGGTGGAAACTTGTCAAAGAGCTCATTGATGACCTGTGTATGCGTGTACTCATACTGAACGGTCACGCCATGTGCCTGTGCAACATCACTCTTTCCATCCGTCGTGGTGGTCCCCTCTGGGCTGCCTGTCGTGTCAGACGCACCGGGAGATGCTGCCGAGGTTGGGGCCCGTCGCTGATGTGGGATCCATTTCGCCACCTGAAGCATATCCTGCGAAAGCGACAAGGAGCGTCCGTGAGAGCGTAAGAATCCCGCAAAACTCTTGTACTCCCGTTTGATCTGCTGCTTCTGCTCCCTCGTCAGCTGCTCATAGAGCGACGTGATGTTCACCCAGTGGGGGATATCACTATCACACACCTCCCTCTTCACAAGCCCCGCGACGCTGGGAATCGGTGAGTCCTCCAGCGTGTAGTCGTTCACTGAAAGCGGTGCGAGGTGCGGTGGTCGACGGCGTATCATGCCATCCGCCACCTGGAAAAATTCAGGAAACTTTGACGCAATAGAAATGAGACCGCCTTGGCAATCAAAGTACGGATGAAACAAGACATCCTCTGGTATGCCCTCCTCAACGTGATCAAGCAACGCAAACTCCTCCGGGACAAGCGCTTTGAGTCGCTCCAGCACCGGCACCTTCTCTTCCAGCCGCACATGCACCGCCGGCGGAGCGCACGCGGGTTTGAGTGCCACGCTCGTGTTTGCCTGCTCAATCGACTCAATGGAGACGATGAACTCCGGTTTGGCAACATAGTTGATGACATCCCCCACATCCGTCATAACAAACTTCTCGTCCGCGGCGCCACGACGAGGGTGACTCAAGTCATCTCGCAGTTTGACATCACATCGAACCCCATCAATAATGCGCAAGTCAAAGAAAAAACGGTAACGCTTCAGAAATGAAAGAAAGCGGCCACGCCCGATAAAATGCTTGCGGCAGTCCTCTGAGAGTATTGCCGCCACACAATGAATAGGGACGTAGAAGGTTGGAATAAATTCAACAAATGCCGACAACACCTCCTGCGGTGACTTCCACGGCAGTGCAGCGCCGGTAGAAGCAGCAACAGCGCCCGGCAACGGCGGAGGTGGCGGTAATTTTCCAAAAGAAGCAGCACGTGGCGGTGTGCCACGAGCTCCTGGAGGCAGTGGCGGCGGTATACGCTTCGCGACGCAGCGATGTGTAGCAGAGACGTGAACCAGCAGACTCCCGGCTGAAATGCGCCTCCACATGTGTGTGATAAAGTGGCACTCTCTCTATTAGAAATAAAATAAAAAAAAATAAAAGAAAAAACAAACACCTGCCCTCAAATGCGGGGAGGAAAAAGAAGGACGTAAACTTCTTATCCCCTTTTGTTTTCCCTGCCTACTTTGTCTCTTTTCACACGCAAGCTGCGACTCGGTTCAGTCAGGAGAAAAGTTTGGGCGGAATAGAGAAGAGGAGAAAAGGAAAACGAAAGGGTATGAAGCAGCAAAAATAACACACAGGCAGGTGGAAAGAGAAGAAAGGCAATTAAGTTAAAAGTCGAAGCAACGACAGCGGCAAAGATAATTAAAATAATAAAATAAAGTAATAAGTAAATGCACGAGACTTTCTTTGCCTCCCTCTTCTTCTTTAATTTGTTGTCCGCCTCTTCTTACGGTTGAACTGCCACCACCACCACCACCACCGCGGCTCTGATCTCTCCACTCCCCTCCTTGTTTTTCTGTTTTTCTCTCAGGGGCACCAGTGGGGCGTGGCCAGTCGCATTTATACGTGTATGCATGCATGCATGTATATTTATTCCCTCTTTCCCTGGGGTTGCTGTTCTTATCGGAGAGGGGGATTCCCCTTCGCTTCGTGACCTCTTCGTGTATTCGTGCATGGCTCGCCCCCCTGACCGCGACCCGCACGGCAAAACTCACGCACCCTTCATTCATTTTCCAATTGCGTTCCCTTCTTTACTTTTACCTCCGGTCTCCCGCCCCCGCGGCATTCGGAGCGGCGTTAAGCTCCCGACGAACCTCAGGGGTTAAAAGATAGTGGAAGTGTTTCGTGCAGACCTGCTGCAGCAGGTTCACCTGCTCGGCCTTCAGATCACCCTTGTAGCGCTGCGTGAAGGACAAGAGAGTCTGGTGCCACAGGACAGGCAATTTTTCCTCCTTGCTTTGTGTGTGCACAAAACGGTGAAAGTACTCAACAAGTGCGTCCACTGCCTGGTAAGGCATGGCCATCTTCTTGTCAATAAGCACACGCAGAAATACGGAGCGAGGACCCGAAAATGGCTGCTGCGCCAGTTTCACAATCGTCACCGCGGTTGGGACCGGTGGCAAATGCGTCCGTTGCAGTATGCTGGCAACAACAAGAGCCTCCTTAAGTGTACATTCCTCGTCTGCTGCCAGCGGAAGAATGAACCCCTTAAAGAAGGCCACTGGTTTAAAAAGTGCCTTCCGAATCGCCATGTAGAGCGCTGGGTGGAGCTTTTTCTCCGTTGCCATGTGCTGGTGTGTCATGGGAAGCAGTACGGCGGCGTAGAAGCGTTGTGCCATTCGCTCATTTAAATTCGCTGCAAAAATGCGTGTCGCCTGATAAGTGGCGTGTGGGGACCACTCGTGCGGCTTCGTCAGCATCAACAGCTGCTCCCAGTTCTTAATGTTTGGCAAAACTTTGAATGCTTTAGGGACTTTTCCCGACTTGTAACTCTTAAGAATAGTACCAATGGCAGTGTACACACGCGCAACACGTGGATCTACTCGCTCATCCTCCCACTCCCCAACACTGGCGCCATCGTGTGTGTCACCCACCGCATCGCGTGCCCCCTCACGCTCCC
>NW_917958.1:0-3427 GCF_000209065.1 Trypanosoma cruzi
CGATGATACGGTGACACCTGGGCGACAGTGACAGCAGCACCGCGGTCTCCTACACCACCTCCCCTCTTTTGCTTCTTCTTGTTGCGTGTGCGGCTGCTGCTTCGGTGGTGACCGCGTGAGAGTGAGGGAGAGAGAGCCATGCACCGCCCGCACACACTCGTCCTTCACTCACTCTCTGTGTGTGTCCCCTTGCATGGACTCTCGCCCTCACCTCATCCCACGAAGCACACACATAATGTGCCCATTGTATATATGCATGCACACCCATGCAGGCTCGTTGGTGCTCTCTTTTGCACGACACGCACCGCTGCCGTCCTGCCTGGCTGCATGGGCGGAGCACCGTAACTGTTTCTGTTTTGTTTTTATTGCATTGAGTGGGCGACCTCTCTCTCTCTCTCCCTGTGTGTGTGTGTGTGTTTTGCTTTACGGGAGCAATGAGAGTGTGTGCGCTGGTCGTCCCACGCTTCGGCTTTTTGTTTTGTTTTATTGTGTTGTGGTTGAATGCACCCATTACTTTTTTTTTTTTTTGATTGGCAGTTTGCTTTGACTGCGTACGCCTAAATTCTTTTTTTTTCTTCTTTTTTTTCTTTTGGGATATTGTCAGTGTTTCTTATCCTTCTCAAGCCATGAAGTGTTTTCTTTACGTACAGCATGCGTCAGTTGATCCACGTCACCTCACGGTCTGCATCGCTGCTGGTGCTTCTGGTTGTGATGATGTTTTTGATGTGTTGTGCTGGCGGGTGCTTTGCTTCCAGCCTGACGTACTCCTGCTTCTCTAACAAAGCGATGCGTGACGACAGGGCAAAGTCGATCCCGGTTGTGGTGAGGGACGCGCTTTTTGGATCTGAGGGTGCGTCGCAGACATGCACCGTCATTGGGAGGAATGGATGGGCGCCCACCCGCATCAATGCGTCGACAAGGGACCTGGATGGTACCAGGAAGTATTGCAGCTCAGGGCGGTAGTACGCAATGAATTCATTGGTGGCAATTGCGAGTGTGAAGGTGACGTTTTTCTATGCTGAGAAAAGGGAAATATTTGTTTCGTTATACTTTGCAGCCACTGTTCGTTAATGGCCTGAGGACTGTCCGTAGCGATGTGGCCAGTTTTTCATTCTTGAATGGTGCTGTCGTGCGAGAGGGTGTTTTCCCAAATAGTCGGATGCTCAGTTGTCGAGGACGGCGGCATTCCCACAGCGTGTGCGGCAGGCCTTCCCGTGGATTGTCAGGGCTCAGCGGTTGGTGGGGGTTGCAGCGGAGGAGTGGTTGAAGGGCTACGGCTGTCATTGGAGCTTGCAGAGGTGCGTTGTCCGTTTTTTGCTCGTTGATACGCTTGACATTTTCGGTAGTGACCTGCGCGTGAGGTACTTGTTGGGAAGACCGTGGAGCTGTCGCAGAATCCACATGTGAGGCCTTCTGCAACGATTGGAGTGCCAGGGTTAGTGCGTCGGGCGTGTGCCTTCAAATTGTGGACGGACGAGAAGACGCTGCTGCAGCTTGGGCAGGGCGACGTTGATCTGCCGCTCGTCGTTCTACGAGGAGGTGCCGTGGACACGCCAGGTGGAGGTTCCGGAGGAGGTTGGGGCGGTCCTGCCTCTTCAGTGTGAGAGGGGCAGCACCACCGACATAAAGGGTTGCTTGTGATCTGCAGGGCGCGTGTCGGCCTGCCGAGGAATGGGCAGGAGTCGCATCGCACCTGCGCACAAAGTCGTGATTCGATGCCCGATGTCTGCCTGGAAAAAAGGAATGTTTTTTTTTTTTACACCGACGAGCGTCTTTCATGCGGTGTACGCGCCTTCCTTTTCCTCTGGGCATCCCTCCAGTACAACCCCTTGACGGCAGCAAGGAAGTCCACGTGCCAGATTGGGATGCCTCATTGCTGCAGGGATTGTGCAATCGTGACTTCTTTGTCAGCGGCCTCATTGCATGGGATACCGCAGTGCGATGAAGAGAACATGAAGTCTAAATAGTGACCTCGCTTCACCAAGGAAAGCAGCATAACCCAGATCCCTTCAGTAACGCAGTCACGCACGGCCAGTGGGGCAGCGCGGAGTGCCTCAATCGCCGAAAGGGAGTCCGTTGTTACCAGGATTCGTGTGGGCGATCGGGATGTTTCCAGACGAGGAGGTATGAGATGTCTAAAGCCATTTTCAATGGCAGGGCACTCTGCTCTCTATTAGCATGCGATTCTGCCAGTTGCTGCACGATGGACCTCCACAGGGAGATCATTTGTCTTTGTGGAGCCGTATAATAGTGCAGCGGATCCAGATGCGAGTTCGGCGAGAGATGATGAACCGTCTGTCCATAATTCAAAATCGTAATCTTCTAGAGAGGAGTAAAGGGAATCAAAAGCCGTGCGCCTGACATCGTCAGAGGCGTCTTTGGCAAAGCGTGGCTGATAAAATCTCACTTTGTTGCAGATCACAGTGTCTCAGGAAAAAATTCGATGTTGGGTAATAGGAGGAGCGTGATTGTTGTTGTGTGGTGTCCCAATAGTACCACATACGCGTTCTAATCCATTAATAACGGCATCTTTTGAAAATGGATTGATGTCGCCGCTTTCCTATGCATGGACGGAGGCACAGGTTCCGAGTAGATAAGGGAGCGCAAATCCTCGTAATCATGGAGGCGTAAATATTGTTCGTGTTGTGTAAGTGCACGACGCCAGAGTACCTTCCGGAGCCGAAGGAGATTGGCTTCCAAGTATACCGATTTATCCCCCGTTGATGCGCTAATGCCAAGGTGTGTTTTACAACTGTCGCAGTACAGTACTTACATATTATGGAGGCAGGTGTGGGCGAGGCATGGGAGAATTGCATCGCCACAATATAGTGACACACCATGGACGTATTCAATTGAAAAGGATTGCATGGTGTGATGGGACGCAACAGTCTGTGCGACCAGGCGAAATTGGTAACGACGTGGCATGGTCTGCTTTGCAGCGGTGGAAGCGTGCGTACAAAAATTAAGGAGTTGTTCAACCGTGGTGTCCAGAAAGCGCACTGGGCGGGACTGAATACGTAGGTTCCCATTGCCAGGAAGGAGATCGACCATGTCCTTGTCAGACCGTGTGTGGGAAGAGATGTGGAATAGAGCAGCTTCACTCTTACCAACGTTCATTTTTAGGCTGTGCTCGGCAGCCCATGTCGTTGTAAGTGACAGGGCGGTCGCATTGCCGCAGCACATGCATGAATGTCCGCACCTGATGCAACAAGTGTGAGGTCGTCAGCGTGCACGAATGCGGCGGCAGAATAGATGTTGTCCGGGCGGCGCAGCAGATCATCCACACAGTAGAGGAAGAGTTGGGGTCCCGGGACGCTGCCTTGTGGTGCTCCAGCTGAGGTGAGTTGTTTCCGGGAGTGCTTTTCGCGAGTGCATACCCTAATATAGCGGCCCCGCAGGTAGTTGTGCAGCCAGCGTTTGTTTCGGT
>NW_917959.1:0-3428 GCF_000209065.1 Trypanosoma cruzi
GCAGCTGCAAGGACGGATGGCATGGCGCGTCGTGTCTTCCCTTCGAGGTGCCCGACAGGGTTGTGCCGCCCGTGGCGGAGAGAGCCGTCGACGGCGACACGAGCTGCGTGGTGAACCAGACGCTGACGAGCCTCACGCTGAACATGTGGAAGACGCACCACTGCTACGAGGGCGTGACATTCAGCGGCGTGGGTGCTGTGCTGACGTTCTCCCTCAACAGTATGCCGCTGCATCTCCCCATCAACATCACGTTCACTGGGTGCACGTTCCTTGACGGTGCCGCGCTGCAGTTTGTTGGGGGTGCTGAGGCGGCGGAGTCAGCGGGCGTCCTGATCCGCGTGAGCCAGACGGTGTTGCGGTCCTCCGCCGTTGCTTTTTTACGTGCCCTCCCGCAGCACTGCGACATCGCCGTCACGGAGGCTGACGCGGTGCAGGTCTTTGAGGTCCGGTTGCCGGACGCTAGGATTACCACATTGAGCGTCGTGATGTTGCGTAAAATTGTTTTGGATGCGTCCTCGCTGTTGGTTAGCAACGTCAGGGCGCGTGCATTGAGGCAACGCGGGTTTGGTTTTTACTCGATCGGGGCGCTGAAGCTGGTGCGTGGCAGCTCGCTGTACGTGCGGTACTGCAGCTTTGAGGGATACACACACGTGTTCTACGTGCACAGTCTCAGTGTGAGTGACCGCTCTGTTTTTGCGCTGCTCAACAATACGATGTTCTCCGGGACGAGCCTCTTGTGCCAGTACTACGGATTCAGCGTGTCGGATCACAGCGTGTTGCGCGTGGTGGGCAACAGTGGTTCCGTGTCATACGCCATCTTTGCAGAAGACTCGTGGACCGTCCAGCGGTCAAGCTGGTTGGATTGGCGCGACAACGACGTGGGATTGGGTGCGATGTTCTATGACGCTGGGTCCGCTTTTGTGAGCATTGACGGCAGCAGTGTGGTGACGCTGACGGGCTGCAAGATGGGCTTGACGGGGTTGTCGGTATCCTTGCTGAAGCGGGCTGACGCCGGCTACCGGTTCGTTGCTGGGTGCCTGACGGTCGTGGGACGTGTGGTGACGACGGCGGCAGAACTGGAGCTCCACGGCATCACCAACGCGACGACGGCTGCAGCGTGCGGGGAGCGCACAAAGGACGGCGTCTGCTTTGCACCGCTGACGACGACCGTCAGCGACCGCAAGTGCCGGTGCGCTGCTGGAGGGCACGGCGATGTGTGCGTCCCGGCGCCTGTGCCTGCTGGCCCGCCGCCACCGCCGCCGCCGCCGCCGCCACCCACTCCGCCACCGCCGCCGGTTGGTGAGTGCATCAGCGACATGGTGTACCCCGAGGTGACGCAGGCAGTGGGCAGCGGGCTGTCGTGGCTATGCTACCGCAACGTGACGTTCAGCGGGGGCGGCATGAGCCTGACGGTGCTGGTCGGGGCGATGACGGGCGACGTGGCGAATGTCACGTTCGATGGATGCACGTGGAGGGACGGCGCCGTGCTGTTGCTGTTGGGCAACGCGCACGCCGCTGTGGGGGCGCTGAAAATCGTCGTCACCGGCAACACGTTTTTTGACGCGCTGCTCAGCCCGGAGGGTGTGTTTCCACCACACACGAACATCACGATCAGCGGGAACCGCTTCACGGTCACGAGGCTGATCTCTCGGTCTGGCTTGGTCCTTAGGAAGCCGTCGTGCGTTGTGATGAGTGGACTGGCGATCAGCAACGACTCCGCGGTGGTGCTGAGTGGCAATGTGTTTCAGAGCGTGACGACATCGTCAAGCGCCATTCACGTTGTTGAATATGCGCTGAGGGTGTCGTGGCACTCCGTGTTTGCTGTGATGGGCAACACGTTTCATATGGCTGGCGGTAACAGCACTCTGATATATCTTGAAGGGTCTAGCCAATCTTTGTCGCTGAGTGTACTGAACAACTCTGCTGTGGTGATCCGAGGCAACGTTGTTTCGAGGCTGGTGAAGTACTTCATGTTGTTTCTGTGGGCATTACGTGTGGAGTCTCTGTCAGCGGTCGTTTTTCGGGGCAACGACATGCAGGGAAGCTCGGCTGTGTTTTATTCAGGATCCAGTTTACTTATCTACTACAACTCCTGGCTGCAGTTGAGCAGCAACCTCTGCCGTGAATCCCCATCGGAAGCTTTTGCCGTTTTGAGATCAAAGGTGAATCTCCGTGACTCCACGGTGTCTGTGTCCCGCAACCGATTCATGTCCAGAACGGGCACGCCGACAGTTCTGCGAATATCCACCGGGCCCCGCGATATGAAAAACGGAGCGATTGTGGCCGCGTGCAACACTGTGAACGGCGAGGAGGGGGCGAAATACGACATCCCGTCCGTGTACAATGCCACCATCCTGACCTGCGGGGACCCATGCACCCTCTTGGCGTCGTGCTTCCCCGCGTACACGACGACGGTCTCGAGTGATGGCTGTGCCTGCACGTGCGCTGAGGGCGGCCACGGCGATGCGTGCCTGCCCGTTGCTGTCCCTGAGCCACCGAGCACCGACAGCGCCGACTTGTGCGTGCGGGACGTGCGTGTAGACGTGGAGGTGAAAGTCAGTTTCGGGATGTCGGTGGTGTGCTACGTTGGTGTGACCTTTGCGGCGGACGTTGTGGTGGACGTGGAGTCGATGTCAGGGAGCGTGCGCAACGTAACGCTGGTGAACTGCACTTTTTTGGACGGAGCGAGCCTGTACGTTGTTGGGTGGCGTTCCGACCCGCCTGCTGGCCAGCGTGCCGATGTGTTGATCAGCGGGCTTGAGTCGCGCTCCGGCGGCGGCGTGCTGGTGGCGAACCGCTTTCCGCCGGGCTCGCGCGTCACTTTGGTGGACTCGGTGCTGATTGCAGAGGCGCGTGTTGCGTACCGCGGAGACCACGGCCTTGGCGACGCGTCCGCGTGCCTCGTGCTGCACAACGTGAATCTGACGGGGAGCGTGCTGACCATTGCGCGCACGCACGTGGCGGCGGTGTTCCGCGACGCTGTTGGCGTGTTGGTGGTTGGCGGCGTGGCGCTGTCGTCGCGCGGTGCGCTGTACGTGGACGGGCTGTTGGTGCAGTCGGCGCTGGGGCTGTGTGTGTCGGTGGACGGCGGTGTTGCGGCCAGCGGCGGCTCCGTGGTGGCTTTTGCTGACAACGACTTCCTGCTGTGCAAGCACGCGGTGTCTGTGCGTGGGGCTGTGAGCGTGTCGGGCTCTGCTGTGGCGCTTGTGCGGAGCGAATTTTTGTCGACGGCGGACTACGCGGTGGCGTTTTATTCGACGGTGAGCCTGGATGGCGGGTCGATGCTTCTGGCGAAGGGCAACGTGCACGACGGCGTCTCGAGGGAGATGCTCTACGCTGCTGGCGCCGTGACCGCTGTTGGGAGCACGCTGAGCTTTGTGCGCAACCGAGCGCTGCTGCCACGTATGCTGTCGGCGAGCCTGTCGCTT
>NW_917964.1:0-3441 GCF_000209065.1 Trypanosoma cruzi
AAAACAGAGCCGCACCGGAGATGTCACGGCAGTAACTCTGCGTGTGGCCAACGCAAAGCGCCGCATGTCTCCCCTTTTAAAAATAAATATATTTCTTTGTAAGCGTATATTTATATTGCAAATATAAATATAATGTAATGTTCCTTTTATCCCTTCTGTTTCCTGTTCCCTACGTCTTTTTTTCTTTTTTCTTTTCTTTTTTTGCTTTTTATGTGTTATTTAATTGCTTTTGCTCCTCCGCCCTTACACAAATATCACTGGCACCCGACAGTCAAACATCGCACAGAAGGAATAAAAAGAAAAAATATAAATAAACAAATAAATAAAAACATCTCTCCCTGTTTTCACAACAAATTATGGCAACACGTCGTTCAACACAAACACTTAAAATAATAAAAATAATAAAAAAAGGCATTAAAAAATAAATAAATAAATAAATAATAATAACCCCGCATGAGATGTGGGCGGTTTAATGCCCGGCGGAACACAATGGACACGGTGATGTCCCTAAGCGAACCTCACGACAGCCCCAACACCGCCACATCATTTGCCGCCCAGAAACCACATCTTCTCGGCGAGGCGGAAGGCTCAAGTGTGGGTGCAGGTCCTTCGCCCGTTTTTCCTCCAGCAGCCACCTTCGTGCAGAGAAACCTCGTGCCACAATGTACGTCTCCAAACTCTCCGGCTTACACTCGGAGGGTTTATGAACGTGCACATCATAAAAATAGAGTTGGCACGCCTCCAGTAGTGTGTTAAAGTGGGAGGAATGCATGGCCTTTGCAATAAACTTACTTGTCGATCGGTTATTGTCATCGTGGTGCTTTACATCTCCGCATGCAAGACGTCGTGCGAACGTGTGATGGGTATGCAAGGCAAAAAAAGACCCGGCAAGTCGCAAAGCCCCCAATGCCATTTGGTTTTGACCATATGTCACGGAAAACAAGGACTGTCCCTTCACAACAGACACCCCATCGTGGAGGACGACATGCACGTCTTTCCTTTGGGTTTCATTCTCACCCCGCAATGTCCGCAACAGCCGGGCCGTTTGTGCCATGACACGTGGGTGATCGTTCACATCGCATGTAACAGAGAACAGCCCCTCCATGGGTTCAATGGGACGCTGGTCAAAGGCAATCACCACCGGCCGTACGTCCTCCGTAGAAGTGGGGAGAGATGTACACGCCATTCGCTGCAATGCTACCTGCGCAAACCCCCCTGGTGCAGCTGCGAGATCCACGACGGTGCGACAGGGCCACGCAAAAATGTGGTACGCCGCATCAAGCTCCAACAGTTTGTGTGCAGAGCGGCATCGATACATGCACCGTTGGACGGATTCCTTTCCTCCTCTCCGTGCGTGTTTGTAAATGTGGCGAGGATGCGCCTGCCATTCACCGCCCCACCACCGGCAAGAAAGAAAAGAAAAAAAGCACAAATAGAACAGCACAAAGACACAAAAAAGGGTTCTTTGATCGCCCCGCGCCACAATTTCTGTCAAAAACAAAAAAAAAAGACGACAGCCGAGGCAAAACACAAAGGGACACCAACTGCCATGCCTTCAGTGGCATCAAAGGTACCCACACCCTCCTCAATACAGCAATGCGGATCCCACACCGACGGTGACTCCGAGGTTGGAACAACAACGAGAAGAACAAAATAATCACAGTAATAACAACAACAATAAAGTCAAATAAAACATACATCCCAAAATGTTTACAGCGCACAAAAAAAAAAAAAAAAGAAAAAAAAGAGAGAGGGGATCCAAAGGCAAACCAAAGTAAAAACAAAATCTCTATGATGAATCGCAGCACACACACACACGCACGCACGCAATAAACCCCCTTTCGCCTTGGACGAAAAAAAAAAAAAAATGGGCTTCATGCTTCTTTCATGTGTATTCGCCACTGCTTTATTCTTTTGTTACGCCCTTGTTGTCCATCACAAAAACCTAATTTTCTCTATTCCCATGATGTCAGGGGTCTCACGGCGTAGCGTGAAAGTGAAAAGAAGCCCCGTGCAGGGACACCCTCGTCAAAATGCAAAGCAATCCCTTTCAAAGCGTCTTCCCAATTCATAACGGCCATAATTTGACGAATTGTCCATAAAAGATTTGCGTCCAATCGGTCTCGATTGGCAAAAGAGATGTTGGCGTCAACACGTCTCCGTATATAGGGTGGCCGTCCACCGTGTGCACACTTCAACATCGATGTATTGTCCATATCTTCTTCAGGCAAATAATTAAGACTGCAGTTTTTGTCCTTTAAAAGACAAAACTTCTTCGTTGCATGAAGGATATGAGGTGAATATGATGCCACAGAGGTGTCACACGAACTCAACGGCGTGTCTTCCTTTAGTCTTTTCGGTCCATTGAATAGTCTGCGACCATGACGGTTACATGCAGCATCTCTATGATTACAAGACTCATTTTTCCCCCGTCCTGGGGATAAAGCAACGCCATTTCCTAAAGAGGCAAATGTGTTGGAGGCCAGTGGCAATTGAAAAGGAAGTGGTGGTGCCGCCGTTGACATGCTCCCTCGGATTTGAACATCTGAGCAACAATGGGCGGTGCGTTCTTGGCAACTCCACTCCGCAGGAGGAAGAAGAATCACCGGATCGTCCACGTAGTTCACACTCGTCGAAGGGAGAGATTGGCGTTTCACTTTCTCCTGTGCCTTCCTCTGTAAACGTTCTTCGAGCATCCGCTTCAACCGACGCTTCCGCCGCAGCAGATAAAATTCTTCCGTATCAAAGAGCGAGAAAAGTGTCCACTGGAGCCGTGAGGGGGCTTCCAACATTCTCAGGAGAGTACTTATCGGGGTCCGACGGAGGGCGGCCTGCAACACATTCCAAAGATGATCGGAGATTTCATGATAACCCTTCACCCGGTCCTCTTGAAACCCACTGAAAGATATACACATGGCATCTTTCATGAATATATCACAAAGTGTGCCCTCGCTATCATGATCAAAGGTTTGGACCGCATTCGAGACCAGCTTCCGCTTGTCAATACAGTGATTCCACAGCTGCAGCATACTATGGGCAAAGAGAAAGATATCCATCTCATAAGGTGTCCATGGGCTGCCATCCGCCATGTTTGGCGGCAAAAATACATTTGGAGAGCCCACAGGGTATGTACTCGGGAACTTCACTGCAGAACCAAAGTTACCGAGTTTGTAATGCCTTGGGCTGTAAATAAACAGATTGAATGGAAGAGGGTTTCCGTGAATAATATGAGCTGCGTGAAGACTCTCCATCGCCAGAAGGCCGTGTTGAAGCACACACGACCAAAAATCTTCCGGTGGAACGCGGAACTCTTTGCCTCGAAGTCTGTGTGGGTCCAACGCCCACTCCATCACATTTCCCATGGGAAAGTACTCTGTCTGCAGCAGGAACGCCATACTTTCATGTGAATCGCATGACACAACACTATACGGTGAAACGAAA
>NW_917965.1:0-3450 GCF_000209065.1 Trypanosoma cruzi
ATCCAAAGACAAAAATATTCATATGTAAAACTGCTATAGGGCTCCGTAAGCTCCTTTGTAAAGAGGCCAACAACAAAACTCCATTGCATTTTGACTCCCATCAAATTGTTCATAACGGATATATCTCTTTGGTGCCACTTCTTGCCATTTTATTTGATCTTCCTTCAAAGGCACAACAACATTAAGATATTGAGCATCCCGAATGGCCTTTTCCTGCATCATACGTTGAGCAAATAATGCCATTCGTAGCTGTTCCTCATTAAACGTCATTCCATTTTTGGTGCCTTTTATCTTACAAATAACATCATCTACCTTCTTTTCACTAAGAGCCAAGGCTTGTTTTTTTGTCATTCCCTTTTTAGAACTTTTTTGTAAATTTAAATTCGAATCACCCTCAATTGCCTCAACCAAAGCGTCAAGCGTTTCGTCAGAGACATCGTAACCCCCCTTTTTTCCAGTCTTTTTGGGCATTCTTGTCAACGGAAACTATTTAACAAAATATCAGAGGATTTTTAATGTATCCAACCAAATAAGAAGAAAAAAAAAATAATAATAAAGTACGGCTCAAAATAATAATAAATAAATAAGTAAATAAATAAATACGGATAAGAAATTTAAAAAAAATTTGTTCAATATTAACACAAGAAAAAGAAAATGCATCCCACTTTTCTCCTCTCCTCTCCTTTTTCCCCTCTACTTGAGAGGAATAAAGCGAGAGGAGTGCGTTGCACCAACACCAGGACGGCCGTGGATAACGGGCTTGTACGTCATAGAGAACTCGCCAAGGTAGTGTCCAATCATCTCGCCCTTGATCTCCACCGCGTTGAACTGACGGCCGTTGTAGATGCCGACAACGGAACCCACCATTTCAGGTGTGATGACAACATCACGAAGGTGTGTCTTCACGGCTCTCGGCTTCTCACCTGCCTTCACGTCCTTCTTCGCCTCGCGCAGGCGCTTCAGGAGCACGGGAGCACGGCGGTTAGCGTGGCGGTTCATGTGGCGACGGGCGCGGGCGTGAACCAGGGTCTTGAACTCCTCCTCCGAGAGGGCCAGCAGCGGGTCAATCTCAAGCCCACGGTACGTGAACTTGTGGAACGTGCGCTCCTTCTTGAGCTGCTCGTAGCGCTCCTGCGTGATGTTGGAAGTCATACTACACGTGTAGGACGCTATTTAAAGTTTTCGTACATTGTGGTAAGTTAAAGAAAAAAAAAGAATCGTTCTTACAAGCAGAACAAAACAAAATAAAGCAAGTAAAGTTCCCTATCCCAATAACAGTAAATATATTATAAAATATTTTTGAAAAACATATTATTTTTTTTTTTCAATGTTTTTCTTCTGAATAAATATAATATAATATATATATATATATATATGTATTCTGTTGACTACTCACGTGGTCTTTTGTACTCAGATCCGAAATATTATTACTTACGAAGTGGCAGACTTTGGGGTCCTCCAGCCACAAGACCCCACCGCGAGGTGGGAATCGAGGGGCTGGGTGGAATGGCAAAATAAAAGTAAAAAATTATCTGGCCTCTATCGGTTCCCTAACCCTTAAAGTCGTTTTCTTCCCAAAAATTCATACGGTAGAAAAGTACCATAAAGAAATGTACTCGTTCTATCAGGATATACACAATAGGTTAGCCAGCTCTCCCGCGATCATTCTCTTCACAAGCCCCTACAACAGTGGGGAGAGAGGCCGTAGAAAACAAGAAGAAAACAACGAAAAAACAATCCTATTCTATGGGGCTACGTGTGGGTCACCGTGGCTCGGCGACGACGGCCACCCAGGTGCATCTAACATGTTGCGCCCCGTCTCTGCGCTTGGCCTGAAGGCCGCTCTAAGCGCTGGGCGTCGCCCTCGCCTTCTTGCTGCTCTTGTGCTTCTTCGCCAGCGCCTTGTTCAGGCTCGGCATCACACCACCACGCGACAGCGTCACATCCTTCAGGAGCATGCCGAGGTCGTCGTCGTGGCGCACGGCAAGCGTCACCGTGCGGGGTGTCAGGCGCTTCGGCTTCTTTGCCTGCTGGCTCGCCGCCTTCACGGACAGCTCCAGCAGCTCGGCTGTCAGGTACTCCAGCACCGCCGCCATGTACACAGCGCCCGACGCGCCGATGCGGCGGGCATACTGGCCGCGGCGCAGCAGCGAGCCCACACGGCCCACGGGGAAGATCAGACCGGCCTTCGCGGAGCGGCCGCCGCTGCGCTTCTTGGACGCCTTCTTCGCTGCCTGCTTCGGGGTTGCCATCCTTGTCTGCGAAAAACAAAAAAAACAAATAGTAATAAAGTGTGGTTAGGTTGCTTGGCTTGGCTTTGCTCTTGGGAAACAAAGGGAGGAGAGAAGGGCGGGGGCAGGGGACCTGCGGCCAAAGCAGAGGAAAAAGCGCACGGCACGCCACAATGCGGCCAAGCGCCGACGCCAAGGCGCCGCAGAGATCTACAGAACAATCTTCTGGGCCGCTGACTGGATCCTAAAATTATCTATAAAAACCAAACAAGATAAGGAAAAAGAGGTACCCCAGAGGTAGTTAATTGCCTCATGTTTTTCTTCTGAATAAATATAATATATATATATATATATATATATATATATATATATATATATATGTATTCTGTTGACTACTCACGTGGTCTTTTGTACTCAGATCCGAAATATTATTACTTACGAAGTGGCAGACTTTGGGGTCCTCCAGCCACAAGACCCCACCGCGAGGTGGGAATCGAGGGGCTGGGTGGAATGGCAAAATAAAAGTAAAAAATTATCTGGCCTCTATCGGTTCCCTAACCCTTAAAGTCGTTTTCTTCCCAAAAATTCATACGGTAGAAAAGTACCATAAAGAAATGTACTCGTTCTATCAGGATATACACAATAGGTTAGCCAGCTCTCCCGCGATCATTCTCTTCACAAGCCCCTACAACAGTGGGGAGAGAGGCCGTAGAAAACAAGAAGAAAACAACGAAAAAACAATCCTATTCTATGGGGCTACGTGTGGGTCACCGTGGCTCGGCGACGACGGCCACCCAGGTGCATCTAACATGTTGCGCCCCGTCTCTGCGCTTGGCCTGAAGGCCGCTCTAAGCGCTGGGCGTCGCCCTCGCCTTCTTGCTGCTCTTGTGCTTCTTCACCAGCGCCTTGTTCAGGCTCGGCATCACACCACCACGCGACAGCGTCACATCCTTCAGGAGCATGCCGAGGTCGTCGTCGTGGCGCACGGCAAGCGTCACCGTGCGGGGTGTCAGGCGCTTCGGCTTCTTTGCCTGCTGGCTCGCCGCCTTCACGGACAGCTCCAGCAGCTCGGCTGTCAGGTACTCCAGCACCGCCGCCATGTACACAGCGCCCGACGCGCCGATGCGGCGGGCATACTGGCCGCGGCGCAGCAGCGAGCCCACACGGCCCACGGGGAAGATCAGACCGGCCTTCGCGGAGCGGCCGCCGCTGCGCTTCT
>NW_917968.1:0-3457 GCF_000209065.1 Trypanosoma cruzi
TTGCCGGAAGCACCACGACAGGACATCATCGTCGTACGCCTCAGGCACCACCGTTGCGTCGTCGTACCGACCACCCGCACCGCCGTAGCAGCCCATGGCTGGTGACACCCGCTCAGACGCCCTGAGCCTGCTCGAGTGTGCATCGAGTGCGAGAGGCAAAATTGGTTGTGCTACGCCGGAGAAGTAATGAATTTGTGCTGCTCAAGAAGTTGGGCGCAGTTTTACCTCGAGTTGGAAAGTGTCTGCCCAAACAGTACCTCCACGTGGCGAGAGTGTACGAGGCTCCTCATGGATGCGGTATAACGTAGGTGCTTTTGGCAGTTTGTTTACCTCTTTATTATTATTATTTATCTGATGCTTGGTTGATTGAGTCGTTGCTTTCGTTATTTTATTTTTATCGATTTTGTTAAGAACGGATTATCGAGGTATCGCGCTAGCCCAGGGCGGCTGTGTCACGGGTGTGTGTTGCACGCTCGCCGCTGCAGCGCCCTCTCCGGATCTCGGGGTTTTTATTTAGATTTTTACTCAGTAACGAGGACGTGTTCTGCGATGGTGGCTGTTGTGCGGAGCATTGAATTTATTTGAAAAAACTTAGGGGTAAAAAAACGATAACGCCCTTCTGTGGCCTTCAATGAATGAAATTAGGACGTGTGCGTTGCTGGTCGCTGAGGGAGGGCGTGGGGCCGCTGCTGCTGCGCACCACAGCCACCCATCGGACTCCGCAACGGCATTTTTGCTGTTTTTCCGTGCGTTGTTTCTATTTCTCTGCGGGTGCCTGCAATGACTCTCTCTCCTGCTCCCCGATGACTGTGTGTGGGGGCGTGCCTGCTTTTCTCGTTGGTTATGATGTTGTATAAAATGCGAAAAAAGAAAATGAGCGGAAAAGTATGCAGGCTGATGTGTTTTTTTGTGTATTTATGTATCGATATGTTTTTTTTTAGGAGCTTGTGAAAAGAATGATCACGGGAGAGCTGGCTAACTTAATTAATGTATGTGTATATCCCGATAAATGATTGCATTCTTTATGATACTTTCTACCGTATGAATCTTTTGGGAAGAACGCGACTTTGTAGGGGCAGGGAGCCGATAGAGGCCAGATAATATTTTAAATTTTATTTTGCCATCCCACCCTAACCCCCTTGATTCTCACCACGCGGCGGGGTCTTGTGGTTGGAGGACCCCAAAGTCTGTCACTTCGTAAGTAATAATATTTCAAATCCTAACTGAGACAAAGGACCATGCTGGTGGTCCACAGAATTCTATATATTGAATGAGAATAAAACATTGAAGCAATTAACTAAAGAACCTTTTTTCCTAACTTGTTTGGTTTCCATAGATAATTTCAGGATCCGGCCAGCTGCCCGGAAGATTATTCTGAATACTCTGGTGGTTCCTCCTGTCTTTTTTTTTTTTTTTGCGTTGTTCCACACGTGTCTCAGTGTTTGCTTTAGTACGGCCACACACGGGTGGCTTGAGCCGCGGATATCTTTTTTCCTTGACGTCATTTCGTGCTAGGCACTAACGCGGGCACGTTCGTCAAGCATCCACTCTCCACAGCGTGGTGCCTGATATTTTGGAATCATCTCAGATGTAACGCCGGCACCACCGCCGTGGCACTCATGGGAAGTAAGATGGAACGCGGGACAGCGAAATATATTGTACGGTACGCGTGTCTGTTGCATTTGTTCTGTCGTGGTGGCTTCAATGTCGAAGGAGAGGAATGAACATTGCACGATTCTGTGGCTTGGAGGAGTTACTGCCCCCTTTTTTAATTTTGTATGATCTTTGGTTCCCACTCGTGTCTGCCCCGATAGCCTCCCCTGAGTGGAGCTGCGCCATGGCCATCCTTTTTGTTGTTGTTGTCCTTTTATCTCAAGGCACGGCGGGATTGATGGGCATCGTCCCACGAAAGGTCTTGCGCACATACACACTCTCATGCCACTGTCGCCCCCGAATTCGGGTGTAAAACCAAATTTCAGCTGCTTTTTGCATTGGAGCAATTATTTTAATTAACTGACACCTTCCTGTCCGGCGTGTCACTTTGATTGGATTGTGTGGGACTGCTCGCCAACACCATCGAACGAAGCAGACTGACGCTTTCACTTATTTAATTCCATCTTGCGCGCAGGTATTTTTTTCACATGTTCTGTTGGGCACTCAAACAGCGAGGAGTCCGGAACTATGCGTGCGTGGAATTCTTCCTGCCATGTGAACTGCGGGCAACACCGAGGGGCTGTCACTTTGACTCCGCAGAGTTGTTGTGTGTATTCGCAGGGCTGGCAGGGAAATTCCATGCAGCCAGCTACTGCTGGTGTGTTTTTAAATGTTGTCACTCCATGCGAATAATGTGCTTCAGCGAGTGAGGGGGATTGTTGGGTTTGTGTGCGCTCTGATTCTGTTTGCTACTTTGCGCGGAAACGCAACACCTGAGTGGTGGGAAAATGGAGCGGGGCGATGCGTGGCTGCGTCCAGCCCATCGTTCACTGCACAGTGGTGTGGTGCACATTGTGGTGTTGACTCTGCGATGTGACTGCGGTCCCCTGCGCGGCGGTGGTGGTGGGTGGAGGAGCGTGTTGACCCGCGGCGGGACGGTGGGTTCGTGCCTTTTTTTTCTCTTTGTTTCTTCCCTTTTGTGAAGGTGTGCACTTATTTTTTGTGTCGGTGGTGAGGCAAACAAAGTAAATAAAACAAAATAAAAAGGGCGATAATGTGGCGGTGTTGGGGTTGGTTGCACATTGCGCTGCTGCGGGGGCGGTGGGCCTTGGCTGCTTCACCGACAGGTGTTGCACTGCGGCTGCATGGCGCACCGACCACCGAGCCGTGCGAGTGCCACGCCCAACGCCGTTGGGACTGCGGGAGGAAACGGCCGCGACTGTCCTTTGGAGCCAGCGGCGCCTGCTGGCTGCAGTTGGGCGGTGCGAGTGGGATGCTTCACCGCACGGGTGTTGTGATGGCACCTTGCAGCGGCTCTTGTGATGGTTCCGACGCTGCAGCTCGACATGTGGTGGGGAGTAAAGTGTGGCCGCAGTGGACCATGAGCAGCACCAACATGAGGCTGAGTGATTTCCTTTGGAATTATGCTGGCGGCAGGGCGGCCGTTGACGAAAGACTACAATGTGACGATGGAGCTGGTTGTTCAGGAGCCGGATGATTACGCACAAGACCAGCGGCTTCTTGAAGAAATTCTTAACCTAACTGCGCACCAAGCGCTGGAGGCCATGAATAAGCCTCTTCACGAAGGTGTGCACTCTCTCGGGCAACGTAGAGACTATGAAAGAAAAGCATACGATCACTCCTCTTGCAAGGGAAAACCAAACGGGGTACTCACGCAGGTACCGACAGAAGCGAGGCGGGAGGCGGAGGAAAGGCTAAGAGGAACGCAGGAAATGAAATTTACCATTTCCACTAATATCGAAGACGTGCTGTTAAGGGAAGAGTTCGCGTGGATAAAATGAAG
>NW_917970.1:0-3458 GCF_000209065.1 Trypanosoma cruzi
TCAAGCGGGGTGGTGTCAAAGTACTGTATCTCTGGCATTGCCGACCGCCCCAGCGCGGTGCTGCACCATGAGGTTGCGGGCACGTGTTGTGGTGCCGTCCGCACCATGTTGCTGCCGAGTGGCGACGTGTAAGAGAATCCCCGTCCCTGTCTGCGGGAGTTGCGGTGGAACGCCGCCGGCCTCACTCTGGCGAAGCGCCTGGCGCCGAGCATGGGGTCGCATGACGAGAACCTGTTGTTTTGTGTGATGAGCGGGACGGAGATGTCCCCCACCCTAAAGCCACTAGTTTCGGCACCACGGGACTGCTCGCACCCGTCGAGGCGGCGATGTGTCCATTCTCGTCCGGGAGAGGCCGCAGGAGGAAGCAGTACCGGCCCCTGTCGCCGGCATCGAGCTGGCGCAAGCGAACATCCGCCCAGAGGCAGGAATGAAACTGACGGTGTCGTCCGTACATCCCTTCCCCCTCTACAAAGAGTATGACAGCGGAGGGCTTGGATGGGCAGCTCTGCGCGGGCGGGCCACAAATAAATGGCGCAGACGTCAAGGCACACACGGAGGCTTGGAATCGCAGCATCCCATCAGACCCCCGTGGCGATACCATTGCGCGGCGGTGCATTGAGAATGTACTCCAGGTCGTCAACAGTGGTGAGTGCACGAGATACGCCAAGCGACAGGGCACTTCAGCGCCCAACATCGCTCTGTCGAAGGACTGTGCCGTCACCCACTGGGCAGCACAGCCCTCAACGGACAGTGATCACTGCATGATCCTCCTTGATGGTCTGATCGGGGACGACGACACACCCGCGGTGGTACCGCGGCGTGCCCGGAAATCATTGGCATGGAAGAAGGCAAACTAAAATAAGCGCGGCGGGAAGATCAACCAGCTTTGCAGAATCCCGCGAGAACTAACCAGCATGGACAGCACAGAGAGGCACGTTACATCACAAACACAGAAAGCCGCCAGGGCAACAGTCCCGGAGAGGAATCGCCAGCCGTCCCCACGGAGAAGGCATTCAGCGGCCCAAACTCCGACGCAGAGAAGTGCTACGCGAAGCATCCAAAAGCCGCTGGCACACGCTCCTCTCCAAGCTCAAGGCCACGGACGGCAACAGCCGGCAGATAGTACGCCGTGCGTGCGTTCCTCGTCCCCTGAGCGCGCCAGCCATGAAATCCGATGTTCCAATGCTCAGCAGACACCAGGAGGTCAGCCACCTCATGAGGCTGCGGGCGGCAAAAGCAACAGGACACCCAAAGCCATACCCGCCGCCACCGATCCCGACGAATGCAAGGGATCCCGACCCCCAATAACTATGGCAGAGCTCGACCGCACCCTACGGCTGCTGCCTCTGGGACTGGCGCCTGGCCCCGACGAAATAAATGGAGAGGCGCTGCGCCATCTAGGCCGTGTGGCAAAGCATGCCGTACCCCGGCTGTTCAATAGACGCCTACGTGCAGGGACTGTCCCACGGAATCGGAGACGTATGGTCGTCATACCTCTCCTCTGCAATCCGGGGAAAACGGCATACGACCGCGACCCCCCACCGACCTGCAACGATGGCCAGCTGCCTTAGCAGGCTCATGGAACGTATTCTTGTTGCGCGCATCCGAGACGTCATCGAGCCCCAGTTGACTCCGCAGCGATCTGGCTTATGACCAGGCGATTCCACCCTCGACCAATTGCTGCACCTCAGGGGTGCCATGCACTGCAACGCTCCAAAACACCGCACGGCGACCGACTTTGTGGGCCACGCCAATGCCTTCGATACGGTGTACCACGAAAAAATCATCTTGGAAATCCGGCAACTGTCAATTCCCAATCACATCGTGCGCTGGTCAGCGGAGTTCCTCAGTGGCACAGGCGCTGTGGTTCGCATCGACAAACTCGCATCCTTCCCCAATACCTCCGTACGAGGCGCACCGCAGGGAACAGTGCTAGGTCCCACCATTTGCAGCATCGCCATGAACTCCCTTTGTTCGTGCCTTTCGAACGCACCCTCAATCCGTCACGGATTAATTGTTGACGATCCCACCCTTATCGCACAGCACAGCAACAGGGACACGATCAACTCGGCCCCCCCAAAAAAGGCCTGAGCGCCGTGGTAGAGTGAACCAAGAGATATTTCATGAAAGCAAACGCCGGCAAGACGGGGTGCACTCTCCTCGGTAACAGCAACACGGCCCCACTGCGCCTTGCTTAAGAGGGCGCCCCGGTCACCATGGAGCGCAGTTCGACTCTTCTGGGCGTCAATTTCCAGAATCCTATTGGAACGGGCAAACACGTGGCGAGGCACCGTGAGGAGTCGAGACAGCGCCTACTCCAACTGACAGCAATTTGGTCCATCGCATGGGGACCCAAGAAAGACACCCTGAGATCGTTCCACCTTGCGCTGCCACAGGTGAAGGTCATGCACGGCGTCAGAGTATGGTGTTGGGGCGCCTCCCCGACGGTCCGCTCCGCGCTGGATTCCGCACAGTACGGGGCGGAATAACCTTCTGGCGCGCCGGATGAATCCCGAGTTTCTCAATCATAGAAAACAAACCAGCTAAGAATAATAAAGGGATGAACGGAATAAGAATGGGTTCACCACATCCTCAAAGTCTAACAACAAGTAAGTGCATATATGCGTATATCATCCGATAGCCACAATTGTGGACCGCTCACTCTACTCGGATTGGGTACATATTTATTGCTTATTAATTACTTGCTAAGTGGCAGACTTTGGGGTCCTCCAGCCAAACGACACCGCTGCTCCCCTTCGCCAAGTCCTGAAGTGTAAAAAACACAACCGCGTGATATGCCGTCTGCGGGGTTTCTGCAGACCGCACGTAAGCAAGGAGTGCCTGTAATCCGCGAGAGTCCAAAAACTCATATATCCGTTGCGGCTCCCACGTCAAGGCGTGTGATTCTGAGCTGCCTTTATTCGCCGCTCCTCGCAGCGAAGTGTTTGTTCACCCAAACGTCCATGGTGGGCGGCAAGATGGCGGAAAGGCCGATAAGGCCAAGCGTGCCGCGCGCACCTCGGTCTGCATGATAAGAAAAGACCTCTTCTCCCACTTCCATCCGGCAATTTTAACGCCGCCGGAGTATGGAATGAAAACGGCTCCCCATCCACAGAGCGACGTTTACGTGATGACTGCGGCCGAAGCCTTTTCGGTGAGCTTGATGGTCCGCTTACGATTACATTCCCGATGCTGTGTCGTCATCTCTTGCCCAAACCACTCGCTGACAGCTGAAAGTTCGCCGGAGATGTTTCCTGCACAATCCCCGGTTGAGTGCCGATAATCGTCGTCGCACTGCCTTGATGAAAAAGTAGTGGCCACGTAAACACGTGCCCAAAATGACCGCCGCGTACAAAAAGCGTAACGCCGTGACCTCCACTTCCGCGACGGCTAAATAATTGAGCGCCGGCATGGCGCATACAGGCCGGACAAACTTGTCACTCACGGACACCGCCCGG
>NW_917971.1:0-3466 GCF_000209065.1 Trypanosoma cruzi
GGCGGCAGCCACCAGCACGCACTAAAAAAGAAGCATCCAAATCCACTGCAATGTGTATTTTGTGTGGTTGTGTGTGTGTGCCTGCAGTCACACGAAGCAAAGAAGTAAAAGCAGGAGCAGAGCATTTGAAGAGACGCACAAACAAAAAATGTGCAGCAGAGGTGCATGGCAGAAATAACAGGACTGCTCAGACTCATGATATTGCACTGCAGGCCAAGCAGCGGCAATTCATACAAGAGTTACTTAAAATAATTAGAAAAAACAATTCCTTTCATCGTATATTAATCCCCCCCCCCCCCCCTCGCACAAAATAATTATATAAAAGAAAAACTGTCGTCCTCTATTACTGTTCCACACAAAATAAAAAAAATTTCACCTGGTTACCGTGTGCGCCCACCAAACTGTTTGTATATTTTGCCCGCAAATTAAAAATTAAATATTTAAATGTCTTTCAACCGTCTGACCCTCTGCGTGTCCGCACATCGTTTATATTTCATGGGGTCATCTGCGTGTTGCTGCTCCCCTCAGCCCTCTCATCGGCGTGTGAGTGCGGCCCGCAGAGCACAGTCACTCGTGTGTGTGGGGGGACTGAGAGAAGCACGCAGACATGACGGGAGTCGCGTCACTCCATCGGGAGAGTGAGCGCAGCAAAAGAAAAAAAAAAAATCATCGGAGGGGAGAGAAACGCTGACGGGACTGCCGGCGCGTTAAATGCGCACGTAAAGCAAAAAAAAAAAAATCCCAAAAACACGGCGGCAGGGTGTGGCTGTGTGTGTGTGGCGCTGCGGGTGTCTGCCAGCCCTGGCCGCAAGGAAAACAAAAAAAGAGGGAAAGAAATGTGTGCTCCGCCCCACAGGCTCTCGTCGCACGCCCACACGTCACGGCTCCCTCAGCGCGCCGTTCGTCGCGGCCCCTCCTCATGCGTGCAGCAGGCGAGGCGCACAGGGCCGTCGTCATGAGCGTGTCGGTGGGTGTGCGAGTGGAGCAGTTGGGCGGGAAACACACGGCACCCCTCACAGGAAGAGCGCAGCAACAAACAATTAAAAAGAGGGAAGAGTAGAAAAGAAAAAAAAAAAACGCCCATAGTGGTTGCCCTAAAGCAGCAAGGGGAAAATGGAAAACATTAAAAGAAAACAAAAACAAATTATTCTCTGCGTAGTGAAATTTATTCCTAGCGGTGTGTGTGTGTGTCGGTGCAGGAGTTGGGGGTGCAAGTATTCCACACTGAGGCCGCACACTCCTCACAGAGCCGCAAACCCCCACAGTCCCAGCAGAAGAAGCAGCGACAGCAGTCCGCTCCCAGCAGGCGCATTGGCTCGCACACCCTCAATACGAGGGATATGACTCCTTTCCGTTCCACCCTCCACCTGTGATCCCGGGCCTCTCTTCGGAACGGGGATCCTGTCCTTGATTGCACGCATCTCAGTGGAATTCAGTGGGCGGTTGTACAGAAAGACGTTCGCCACCGTCACAGGAGAGTGTTGGCCGGCGGCCGTTGGACTGGACTCCTGAACGCACGCACCAAAGCAGAAGTGCACAAGCTCAAGTGACTTCTCATCTGTTAGCAGCACTTCCCCTTCCCCCAGCGACCGACCATCAATGTACACAGAAGCCTTTTTGCCTTGGAGCATGAGTGCCACTTGGTATTCTTTCTTCGGCTCCCAAGTGCTGCTCCTTGTTGTTTTGTCTTTGAACACCGTCTCCATCTTCTTATCCGCGGTATACAAGATTCCCATGGTATGATTGGACTCAGTATTCGCCAAAGTCGCAGTCAGTAGAGGGGTTTTCCCACTCGGAACATTTTCGATGCTCACCGTCGCCACAACTGTGAAGTCGTGGCTCAAAAACACATGCCGCAAATTACCATCCCGATTGTTCACAGGCCATAGTACCCTGGAGTTAGACTCCGTCAGCTGCATCCCCTCTTTGACCTTCACCGCATTCCTCACCGTTGCATTCAGGCAAAGGTACTCGTCGTTCCACCTCCCATCACTGGCCGCACCGGACAAAACTGCCACCAGCCCCGCCGTGGGTATAGACAAGCTGGAGAAGAAAATGTCCTTTTGCGACCAAGTACTGAGGACGGACTTGATTGTACTCAGTTCATCCGTCAGGCGGGAAAGTGACATGACACTGCCTTCACCATTGTCCCTCTGCTGTAAAAGATGCAGATTGCCACCCGAGTACAGCAGGCTGCTGGCAAGCTCCTCCTTTTCAGCATTGTCCATGCCAACCGGTCCAACATGAAACGAGCGGTTGTTGTCCGTCACCCAAACGTAGAGCGCAGTGGCCTTATTCTCCCCCGAAACGTACCCTCTCTGTGTGTACAACATGACCTTCCTTCCCTCAATGGCCGCGGTGATGAGGGCCTCCACATGCAGGCTTAAATCCTGAGAGGCTCCCGATTGTGACTTGACCCAAATGCCCAATAGCCCCCCGATGGCCTCCGTCCACGATCTCCCCATGTCTCGCGACTCGTACACCCTCTGGCCACTCTCGCAGTCAACAATCATGAGAAGCTTTCCCTCCCACTCGGTGATGCGGGGGTTAACGCATTTCGCAGAAGAAACACTGTTTGAGAGCGCCCAGGTACTGCCGTTGTCCTTCGAATAAATGATCATGGAGTAAACGTCTTCTTCTTCACTCTTCGCCATCAGAGAAAACACAAGCGTGCCATCCTCCATCAAAACACCTGCGCCACCAGAAGCAACAAACCCCGTCAATTTTCTTCCTTGAACAGCTCCAGTGGTCTCGTTCAACGGTGATTGGACTTCGCCCCAATTGATCCATCCACTCTGCTCGCTGTCCGTAGGCTTCCTGACATCACCCACAACTAGTTTCAGTTTCAAGCCGCCATGACTCCAACTCTCATTTACATTGGACGCATCAGAGCTTCCCGCAAGAAGAAACACCTTATTGTCCTTCGTGGTGGTTGTGGGGCGGAGCACAACATCAAAACGCTCCGTTCCATCCGCTTTACCGAGCACGGTGTGTGCCTGCCATGTACTTTTTTTGACCTCAGCAACAAGGGTGGACCAATCCCACGCAGAGTCAATGTACCAAGCAACTGCATCAGAAGAGGGCTCACTTGATGCGTTATTGGATTCTTTGGAGCTCGGGTGACCTTCGGCGAAGGCAGCAATTACGCCACCAGCACTGACAAGAGAGGGTGAAGCAAATGAATTCCACTTCTTTTCCGAATTAACTCCACCTCTCGGCAGCAACACCGTCGTCTGCGGCACAAATAGATCAAATCTCCGTGGCAGCCGCGCATTCACTGAATTCTCACCCGTCGATGCGGCCGCAGCCTCACAGGGGCCGCAGCACATCCACATCACGAGGAGGAGGAGGAGGAGCACCGCGGAATAGAACACACGCCGGGACATGTTGGGCCTCTGCGGCTCACTCTCTCCTCTTTCCCTCCTCTTCCGCTCGATCCGGTCAAGCGGCGACGGTTGTGTGTGCG
>NW_917972.1:0-3471 GCF_000209065.1 Trypanosoma cruzi
TGGTGTGCCTCCTCGGAACGCACAGCAGACGTGTTCCCCTCCGCTCTCACTCGTGGCGGTGCGGCATCCGCTGCCTCGCTGCGTGCTGGTGGCGTCGAATACGACGCTGCATAGTGAGAGGGTGCCCGACAGGAGCGGTGCTGGGCTGGGTGGGCAATGCCCTCCGCGGCGAGACGCCCAGCGCGACTCCTGACCGCTGCGCTCACGCACCTCCTTCCGCTCCTTCCCTCTCCCTCCATCCGGCAATCGCACAGCCGCCAGCACATTGGCCCCGAAGCAACACACAAGTGAAGGCGTGGCAGCATATTTCCCGAGAGAACAGAGTGACGGCCACACGCTGCAGCCATCGTGCCTACAGGTGAGCCCCCCGGACAACTTTGTTTTGGGGCCACGCACCCCCGCAGGGATCACCCACAGCAACGCACAAGGGTGCAGTAAAAAAAGTTCCTCCACCGTCACCGTCACCGCCATCGCACATCTACAGAAGAGACACAAGCGCGCAAAAAGGGCCAACTCCCGCGCGAACGCACAACCACGTACACCAACGGCCAAAAAGAATCGTCTCTCACCTCGTGCGCCATCGATGTACCGGGCGGTGCTGCATTTCAAAGCAACTGTGCTGCACGCGGTGCGCTGCACACAAAATGGAGGAGAACCGCAGTATTGCCCTCTCCCGGTGCCTCTCCCTTCTTCCGTCCACGGAAAAAGGCGGCAACCAACTGCCGGAGGAGAAATGAGACACGATCGTCCGTGGACACCGCAATATTTTGTGCGTCTTGTGCGTGTGGCTGTGTGTGCCTGCATTTACGCAAAAAAAAAGAAAAAAAAAACAGAAACAAATAAAAGAGAAAAGCATGTCAAGAGACACAAAACACACACACGGCAGAGGTGCAGGGGGATGAAGGAAGAAGAGAACTGGTGAAACTCGTGACCGCACCACAGCCCCAGCGGTGGCAAAACACAAGAAATGCGCCAAAATAAAAATGTTCTTTTTTTCCCATTACGCTTTCTGACAGAAAAAAGATAAGTTCGTTTTGGACGCCCTGACCCCAGTGCCCACACGCCATTTATATTCCACTGGTGTACTCCCGGCGCGCCTCTGTAATTCCCATGCCAGTTTTATTTCATTCTCGTTTTTTTCACCACCACCACCGGCGTAGCAGGCAGCGCCGAGAGCATCAGCGGTCGGCGGACAGAAACAAAAGGAAGATCCCGCTCCGCTCAAGGGGTTCTGCCAAATATAATGAGACAGAAGAAAGGACAGGAAAGGGGCACCACACCACAACAAATAAAATAAATAAATAAATGGGGGAAACATTCGTCTGCGCCGCTGGCTGAATCCTGAAATAAAATAAATAAAATAGAACGGAAAAAAAGAAGGGGGCAATGGAGAGGCCGTGGCCTCGCCATACCCTCGATGTTTATTCCATGCATGCGTACAGATATATATTTGGACCGTCACCATCGCGACACGCCGCACTCTATTCGGGCTGGAGATATTTCTTAATTACGACGTGGCAGAACTAAAAATCCTCCAGCCACAAGACCCCGCCGCAAGCGGTGGGCATCAAAAAACAAAGGGGGGCGGGTGGGACGGCCAAAATAAAAATAAAAATAAAGCAAGTATTCGTCTGTGCCGCTGGCACTTTCTTCACTCCTTCCATCGCGGTCAGCCAAAGACACAAAAGATAGGAAAGAGTCGTACAGTAATACCTTCGTCTCATCAGGATATATTAAATTAGGTGGCCAGCTTTCCTCGCCAAACTCTTTCCCCACGCTCGCAGAAAAATAGACGTCGTTGCCAAAATAAAACAATAAAATAAAATAAGGAAAAAGGAAATACAAAAAAATGTGTCCACGCAAAACAACAATTACTTCGGAGGGTGCGTGGAAAGACACATATTGCTCCCCGCCGCAGGCAGGAAGTCCTCGTTGCGGCTTCTCAGTAAAGGACTGCAATGCCGCACAGCCCCAGCAGCAGCAGCATGAGCACCCGTGACACGCCCCCACGCATGGAGCCTTCGCCTTTCCTGAGCGTTTTCAGTTCATCCTCGCTCAGTCGGCGGTTGTACAGAAAGACGTTCGTCACCGTCACATCGCCGCCGCGGCCTCCTTCGTCGCCCCCAATTTGGAAGCGCGAGACGTCGAACAGTCGTTCCTTACTTGTTGGTATCGTCTCCGAGCTCCCCACAAGCTCACCATTCACGTAAACAGAGCCCTCATTCTCCGATAGCATCAGCACCACCTGGTATCTTCTCCCCGTCTCCCAAGTGCTGCTCTGTGTTGTTGTTTTGCCTTTGAACACTGTCTCCCACTTACCCCCCGTGTTGTACGACAGCCCAATAAGGACCTGGCTGACGGGTTCATCCAGCACCGCACCCAGCAGAGGATTGCTGCTGCCACCTGTTTTTAGCTCGTTGATGAACACCGTCGCCACAAGAGTAAATCTTTTGTTCGCAAAGGTGTACGGCCCATTATCCTTCCAACTGTTCACGGGCCATGTTGCCCCGGATCCATGCCCCGGGAATTTAAATCCATCTTGGACTTTCACTCCATTCGTCACCGTTGCATTCACGCAAAGGTATTCGTCCATCCATTTTTGGCCGATGGCTGCATTGGACAGGAATCCAACCAGTCCATCCGTGGGTGTATGTGACATGGAGAAGAGGGCGTCCATTCGTTCCCAAGTCCTCACGAGAGACTTGATAATCTCCAGCTCCTCCGTCAGGCGGGAAAAATATATTGTGCTGATCGTTCCAGCACCCCTCGCCTCTGCAAGATGCAACGCATCACCTGAGTACAGCAGGGTGTTGGCAGTCGCCGCATTCTCCCTAACGTCCACAGAAAGCCGTCCAGTATGAAACGTGCGGTTGCCGTCCGTCGCCCAAAGATAGAACGCATTGGGTAAACCACGCTCCCCCGGAGGGTAGCTCCCCTTCTGAGTGTACAGAATTAAATTATTTCCCTCAATGATCGCAGTAATGACGGATCCCAAAAGATACCTCCTGCCGTAAGGGTCAGGTGGCGCGTCTGTCGACAGCCATGAGAGTACCCCGACAGCTTCAGTCCACGATTCCCCCATGTCATTCGACTCAAACACCTTGCGGCCATCCAAACAGTCAGTAACCATGAGAAGTGTCCCATAATCCCATTCGATGATGCGGGAGTCAAAGCAGTCCACAGGAGAAATGCCCTTTGGGACCACCCAGCTGTTGCCTTTATCCTTTGAGTAAATGAGCAATGAGACAGGGTAACCATTTTGATTCCTCGCTGTCAGAGGAAACACAATCGTGCCGTCGTACGTCACAATGCCTGAGCCACGACCGCCCACAAATTCCTTCAGTGCACTTTTAAGCTTTTCGGGGATCAGTGACATCAGTGATATGGGTGCAGCCCATTCGATCCATTCACCCCGACCGCTGGATATGGACTGCGTGGCCTCACCCAAAAGCATTCGAATATCCCAGCCAA
>NW_917974.1:0-3475 GCF_000209065.1 Trypanosoma cruzi
GAGCTGCCATCATCGTATTTGGGCCTGCCTCGCCGACCATGAGCCATCTCATATGCTTGGAATTGAGTCCTCGGTTATACAAACGGGCGTTGAAGAGTGACAAGTGGCTGGATTCTGCAACTTCCCCACTCTCCCCGCGGAATTGGATGTGTGAAATACTGTTTGTTTGGAGAAGAGACCCCTTGTAGGTGCCAAGGTAAGCCACCCTCGCGTTAATGTACAAACCCCAATTGCCCGTGTCGTATCGCAGCACCACCTGACACGGTTTTCCTGGGTCCCACCCTGTTGGAAGTACTTGTCTACCGCCACTATGAATTACAGTCATCCACCTCCCATCATGGGTGTAAACACACCAAATAGCACATTCCTGTCCCCGTCATCCATCACCACACGAATCAAAGGAATGGGGGTGCGTTTCTTCGGCTCATCGTGGATGACTGCCATCACCACTAGAGTGAACCTTTTGTGTACGAAATGGTACGGTTGATTCTGTCCACTTCGGGCAACAGGCCACCCCGCCCCTGCTCCGGGTCCTTCAAACGTCACTCCATTGGAGAACCCTCGCACCGTCCCATGAACAGTCGCGTTCACGCAGAGGTACTCGTCCATCCACTCACTCCCAGCTGACAGACCAGACAAATAGCCAACAAGCCCGTCAGTAAGAATGGGACAAATACACATGCCCCTTCTCACCGGGTCGACAGTGGCAGTGGGTCTGCACGTTCTTAAGGCTTCATCCAACTCCTGCCACCTCTTCACCACAGTCTTTATCCGCTCCAGCTGTGTAGCCACGTGCACAGCAACAAGACCGCATGACCCCTAACTCCTATTCTCGTACAGCGAAATCAGACTGCCCCCATTGCTATACAGCAGGGAACTGGCAGCAGCGTCATCAGCTGCATCGGATATCGGCCCAGCATCATGCACACGTGCACCGTCCGTCACCCAAAGATGAGGCCGACCCCTACCTTTTTTCTACTCCAAATACACCGGCGTGGTAACAAGCAGCACCTCCCTTCCCTCAATGTTTACGGTGGTGAGGCCACAGCGAACGCCATACCCTTTTCGACCATACGAGTTGCCCCACACGCGAGTGGTTGGCCTACCACTCATGTCCCAACTTATCCCAGAGTCAATGGACCTGAATACTTCGTAGTAGCCGGCAGCGCAAGAAGTAATCAAAATTAGATTTCCTTCCAAATTCGCGATGGATGGTTCCTTGCAGTTAATACCTGTCGTACCGGACGAGAGCTCCCATGCTTCCATATGTGTGTTGAAACGCATGGACAGTACAACACTCCTTCCATCCTTTTCTACTGCCTGCATGGGAAGCACAGGGTAACCGTTCTTCGTCACAACACCCGATCCTCCGCCACCGATCACCCTCTTCAGGAATTGAGTAAGCCCGATGGCCACAGGGTCCACCGCACGGATATCACCCCACATGATTTTCCTCTGCCCACCATCCTCAGTGAGAGTTCCCCGCGTCAGTAAAAGCCTCCAGCCATCTGCATCGGCAGCCTCGCCCCCAGACGTCCTCTTCTCGTAGTCCCCAAGGGCCATGTAGACACTGTCGCCGCTCACAATTGTCGTTGGCTGCATCTTTTCTCGTGCCCTGGTCGTACCACTGGCGGCATCCACAGGTTCTATGAGAGAAACGCCTGCATCCATCGCCGAGATTGCCTTTGAGCCACCACAGCCCGTCCCCATGTGCATGGATGCAATCGCAGCATGGCCGCAGGCTCCGTCCCTTTCACTGCACTGAGCTTCAGCAACGGCAAACACACCGCCGGCCACCTCAGCAAGGCTGGGAACACGAAGCGAGCCGGCGGCCGCCTCGGATACAGTCATTTCTTGCCATTTATAGGGCGCCGGTGTCGTTCCCTGAAAAGGATCAACGGCCTTCCCCACTACTTCCATAAGCGGATGCAGCTTCAGAGACGCCGCAGAAAATTATCACAACAAGAATCAGCACTGCGGAATAGAAGAGATGCCGGAACATGTGGGGCCTCTGCGGCTCACTCTCTCTTCCTTCCCTCCTCCTTCCGCTGGATCCAGTCACGCAGCGACAACTGTGTGTGCGGGGTGCCTTCACTGCAGCAACACGTGAGAGCATATAAATATGTGTGTGTGGGCGGTGTACGGTCGGTCCTTTCAGTGCCTTCGGATTTCACAGTAGCGATTAGCGCTTGTTTGCTTTCCTTCGTGTGTGCTAAAATCAGGGAGAGAAGGAAGCATGCCAAGCAAAGAGACAAAACAGCGAGCACCGCCACCCATCCACAGTGATTGGCACCATCATCCCCGCCGCAGCCACTCCCAACAGCAACTCACGTACACAGACACACGGAACAGGAGATGGAAGAACAGTGCACCGGGAACAAACAGCTACTGTCAACGCAAGGCAGAGTCTACACAACAAACACACACACCGCCACCGCCTCCAGTTCAGTCCCGCGGACAACGGGATACGGCCACAGCCCCGCAGACAATGCACAACGCACAGCAAGCAAACAATCACCCACTCCAGTTACACGTGGAAGCGGATCCTCCGCCATCCATGACGCGGCGCCCCACTCCGTACGGTTACACGGGGTGCACCATTTTATCAATACAACTTATTCTTTGTTTATCCCTTGAAAATGCTTCTTTTATTGGTGGGTCTTGGAAAACAAAAGAATAAAATAAAAGATGTAGCAGCACCATAGCACCGCCAGCCACAATTGTTTTTTCATACCAGGCAACTCCACGATTATGCCTCGTATCCACATACAACTAAAACGCTGTATGAAAATCACCCACAGTTCCTTACCAGAAACAAACAACCGCTTTCCCTCCCTAACTCGTTTTCCTATTTCGTTATTCCTCACTTCGGGGAACCTCGTCTCTTCTAATATCTCCGGATGTTATTGCTGCTATGTACTGGCGCACCTCTTCCTCCCAGAACGCCGCAATCTCTTGGTTTTATATTGTCGCCCACATTGTCAGAGTTGTCGACATGACATCTCTGCCGTTCCACCATTGGCCTGCGTATCTCGTGCTGCAAATAAATAATCCCCAACGACATGTCTCGGGACAATTCCTCCCAAACATCAAAATATGCCGCCAGGCACTCAGTGAACTGCCGCACAGTGCTAGCGGTGGTGTGGTGCTCACCCGCCGTAGTCATCCGCAGCCGAACCAGCGTCACTGGATTTGAGTCCACAAAGTAAAAGGCGTCCACCAGCGGAAGGTTTGTGGCCCACGGTTTGTGCAGCACCCCGTACTTTATATTCGTATTTGTATGGTATTCCATTGCAGTCGATCCACATACAACTCGGTGCGGTGTCCTCCAAAGTTCGCCTTCAACACCGCACACTGTCCTCCACGACGTGCTGGTGGCCCCAGCTCCTTGAGTTCCTCTAATAATACACTGAAAAACTCCCGCAAAAAATTAAAGCGCGCAAGCCAAACCTTCCCATACATCAGACAAAAGAGT
>NW_917975.1:0-3475 GCF_000209065.1 Trypanosoma cruzi
AGCTTTGATGCCGTTGGACTGCTTTTTATAGTCGTATGCCGGAAGTTGTGCGTCGAAGTCCTTGATGAATAAATCCCACTTGCACTTCCCCCAACTGTAGAAAAACTTAGGTGCCGAAGGGGGTGCCGAAGGTATGGTATCCTTAAATGCCTGATGCAGCGTAAATGTCAGCATATAATGATCACTAAGCGGCGACACGGAAGCTGACCAATCCGGCACAGTCAAATGCTTTGACCATGTCAGATCGATACAGGATCGTTCTCTTTTGCCACGGGCATGCGTGATCTCACCAGGGGTGTTAACCAAGGTGAGTCCCGCATCCGTGCACAGTTCTAAAAATTCTGCAGCAACCTCGCTTGGAGAAGTCTCCAAGAATGGCTCCCACTGTGGGTGATGCATGTTGAAATCCCCGCACAGCAGGAGCGGCGACGAGGCTGGAAGGCAGTTTACTAACCGCCTGAAGGATTGCGTTAGTTGCGGTGGTGGTCTCATGTAGGCACTCGCTACAATAAGATCACGGTTCTGGTCCAGAGCAACCTGGACCACCACCACTTCAAGGCTGGTGTCGTGCTGGGGGATGGTGAGAGGTATACGCTTGGAGCGGAGAGTTTTCCGCACCAGCACCGCCACACCGCCTCCCTTGCCGATGCGCGACTGTGCATAGAGCACATAATCTCCAGTGTGCATGCTGGCGATCTGCTCTGACGACTTCCAAGTCTCCTGAATGGCTATTAGGTCTGCTCCTTGCGCCATTAATGTTGCGAGTTTTGACGGCGTGAGGCAAGAAACATTCATCTGGAGTACTGCTATGGGGCCTGGGTGCTGCTCAATGTCTCCGCTTAGCAGTGGCTTTTGTCGTTGCGCGTCACATACGGCACGCAAACGGTATGTGTAGCGCTGATAAGCGCCGATGGAATTCAGCAGCGGATAGAAATACCGCTCCGCGGGCAGCCATGTAAATGGCTCCATCTGGTGCCCTTCCGACCCGTTTGAGCGGCGCCTCCTGCCTCTCCGCGTGCAGCGGATGGGCAGCAGGCGCTTAGCTTCCTCTCTAGCAAAGAGTACTAGACCCTGGCACCACGTTGAGGTGGCCGGCTGAGCCAGGGCTGACGATGTATCATCCCAAAGCAGCCTGTTATCTTGTTTTGGTTGTATGCTGCTACAATAACGAGTGAGTAGCGCAAGGGCCGTCCGTACAAAAGTGGCAAGTATTCCGTCGTGCGGGCTGGGGCAGTCCCACAAACAGTCGCAGTCCCAGTTCCCAACGACGAGGGCATTCCCGCAGTGGATGGGGCGGAGTCTCCCGTGGTCCGTCGGGGATCAGCAGCCCGTGGCGTCCGTGATGAGGCGGTGGCGGAAGAGCCTGGTCCATCTCGAGTACCCGCGTTTGTGCTTCCTGCATTTCTTGATTGGTGGCGTGCTTGGCAACTTCGGTGGCGACCTGTGCGCGAGGCACCTGTTGAGAAGACGGTGGCGCCATTGTGGCATCCGCATGGGAGGCCCTCGCAAACTATTATAACGCCAGGCTGAGCACGTCCGGCATGTGCCCTCATACTGTGGACGGACAAGCGCACTCAGCCGCAGGTGGGCAGGAGGACGTCAATCCGCCGCTCGCTGGTCGACAAGGAGTTGCGGTGCTCACGTCGGAAGAGGTTTCCGGCGGAGGCAGAGGCGGGCCGGCCACCGCAGTGAGGGAGGGACAGCACCACCGACACAGAGGGCCCCTTGTGATCCGCAGGGCGCGTGCGGGCCTGTCGAAGAGTGGGCAGGAGTCGCATCGCGCCTGTGCGCAGTGGCGCCACTCGGGGACCGATGTCCGGGTCAACACCAGGAATAGAGTCCTCGCCACACCGACAGGCGCCTGTCACGCGGTGTGCGCGCCTTCCTTTTCCTCCTGGGCATCCTTCCAGTCCCGTCGCGTCACTGCAGTAAGGAAGTCCACGTGCCAGGCATTGACGCAGTCCTAGGTGGAGCGCCTCCATCGCCGAGAGGGAGTCTGTGGCGGGAGGAACTCGTGTGGGCGATTGGGACGCTGCTGCCAGGCGGGGAACTGGGAAGTGTCCGAGGCCATGCTCAGTGGCAGGACACTCCGCTCGGCAGGTGCATGCAAGGCTGCCAGCAGCTGTGCGGTGAGGCTCCACAGGGAGCTCGGCTGTCCGGGGAGTCGAGTGGCAGCGCAGCGGATACAGAGGCATTCTCAGCGAGAGACAATGTGCCGTCCGTCCAGCGGCCGGCGTCATACGGTCCCAGAGGCGCAGGCCGCTTCAAGGACCGATCGTCTCACGCCGTCCAGGGCGTCCTTGGCGTGCCGTGGCCGGAAGACGCCCACCCCGCTGCAGCTCACAGTGTACCGGGCGAAAACTCGGTGCTCAACAAGAGGGGCGCGGATGTGGTCCGGGGAGATCCCCATGTGGCTGCGGACGCGTCGCAGTTCCTTGAGGACGGCATCTCCCGGCAGCGGAATGGTCGTCGCTGCCTTCCCAGGTATTGACGAGGGTGTGGTTTCCGAGCAGACTGCGCCACGCACGTCCTCAATATAACGGAGACGCGTGAGGCGTTCGTGCCGTGTGGTGCGCGGCACCCAACGATCCTCCGCAGCGGTGCTGGACTGGCGGTCAGGTGGACAGAGGTATCCTTCGATGATACGCGCGACGAGCGATGATGTGCAGCTGTCGCGGTGACGTGCAAACCAAAAATGAGAAGTCGATCAATCGCATTGCCGGGCAGACTCACAGGGTGGGACTTCACGCGTGGGTTCCCACCGCCCAGACGATGGTCGGCCGTGTCCTCGTCAGACTGTCGGTGTGAAGCGATGCAGAACAGAACGGCACCGTTACTGTCCGCGCTGATACTCAGACTGTGCTCGGCAGCCCATGTGGCCACAACGGACACGGCAGCTGGCATTGCCGCACCACAGGCACGGAGGTCCGCACACAACGCAACAAGCGTGCGGTCGTCAGCGTGCATGAACGCCGACGCAAAGTAAACGCTGTCCAGGCGGCGCAGCAGACCATCCACTTGGCGGTGGAGGAGCTGCAGCCGCACGACGCCGCATTGGGCTGCCACGGCTGAGGGAAGCTGCTGTCGGGAATATTGCTCGCAAGCACTCACCCCAACGCAGCCGCCTCGCAGGTGATTGCGCTACCAGCGTTGGGCGCAACGGCATAGGCGCGGGAGCCCGCAGAGCACAGCCAGCACTCGCCCATCGCCAACGGTGTCGAACGCAGTCGAGATGCCAATCGGGATGGCGAGAGAGCGGCGACGGCGACGGTGCAGCGCGGGATGACGCCCCTGCGACGCTCGCACTCCACAGCGATGCACCCGCTCAGCCCTCGTGCCGTTTCGTCACTCACAGGCGTCACCAACTCCGAGGCCGTGCGTCGTGGCGTGGATCCAGGCTGACGTCGGTGGTGTGCCAGCAGTGCTGACAGGCGGCGGCGGACCAGTCCTTTCCTCACACCTAGCAGGACAGAGC
>NW_917976.1:0-3476 GCF_000209065.1 Trypanosoma cruzi
CGAGCATCACCCAAAGAGCCACACGCAGAAGCGGATCCGCATCCACCCATGACACGGCGCCTCAGTCCATGCGGTCACACGGAGCACACTGTTTCCCCAATAGAACTTATTCGTCGACCATCCCTTTAAGATTCTTCTGTTAGTGATGGGCCTTAGAACACAATAGAATAAAATGGACAATGCAGTAGTACTGCCACAGCGCCAGCCACAATGATTCCCTCATACCGGGGTACTTCTCCAATTACGCCTCGTATGCACACACAATAAACATACTATATAAAAATCACCCAATGTTTTTCACCAGAAAACAAACAACCCCACTCCCTCCCTAATTTATTCTGCCACTGTTATGTTCGATAGCGTTGGACAGTTCTGAAATCCGTGCGATATACTGTCGCCTGGTGCTGGTGCATCCGCACCGTATGCACACAAAAGTATCCAAAAATATATAAATCCCACAATATTTTTTTACCAGAAATCAAAACTACCCCTTTCATTCCCTAATCCGTTTTCCTATTTCGTTTTTCCTCACCTCAGAGAGCTTCGTCCCTTATGGCATCGTCCGACGATATTGCTGCCATGTACTGGCGCACTTCTTCCTCCCAGAACACCGCAATCTCTCGGTTTTCAGAGCGGCTCACATTATTGGAGTCGACGACATCGCATCTCTGCCAGCCATTCATCGGCGTGCTGTCTGCGTGCTGCACATAAATAATCTCCCACGACATGTCTCGGGATAATTCCTCCCAACCATTAAAATATGCCGCCAGGCGCTCAGTGAACTGCCTCACAGTGCTGGCGGTGGTGTGGTGCCCACCCGCCGTAGCCATCCGCAGACCAACCAGCGTCATTGGATTTGAGTCCACAAAGAAAAAGCCGTCCACCAGCGGAAAGTTTTGGACTTTGGGCTCATACAGCACCCAGTGGTCCATAGCAACCGGATTGGAAAGACGTTCCGGTGGTGGTAGAACCTCTTTTCTGGTGAAGCTCTTGTCTGAGTGCTCTTTCAGCGCACAGCTGTGTGACTCACGTCGTCCTCGTGGCCTCAGTTCCTTGATTTTGAGTCTTATCGCACGCAGGAAATCCTCATTCAAAAATGCGGATACGGCATGCTTTTCAATAAGATATGGTGGGACATAATCCCAGAACCTCAAAACGAAAAAAATAAAATCGGACTGCTTCATTTCACTCTCCAACCTGGACAAAGTTTCGCGTTCGAGGTGGGAAGATATCAGTACAGTCAGAGGCGACTCAATGCTGTTTCCTCGTCGTACTCGGACAACCCTCACAAGCTTTCGAGACAAGTCACTGTCAATAGGCGAGTAACAACAGCCAATACCCAAATTACGCTCTAATTCCGAGGCAGTCGACCCATCCACGGTCTGCTGACACGCTTTAATGCGGTCATCATATGCCTGTTTGCCAAGGATAAAGCGGAGAATTGGTCCCACGTTATTCATGCGACCCCTCACCTCCTTCCAGTGTTCCGCTTGCTCCTGCAGGGGCCGATTGCGCCTCATCCAAATGCACATTGCCCTCACATCGTTTTCTCCGGGACAATCAATTACGATTTCAATAGCGTCCATTTTTTTTGTCCACCGTTCATATTCGTTTTTGTCTGGTGGTGTCACCACAATCATGCCCCATCCCTTGCAAGGCAAACCGGCAGGCGGTTGACGAGATGCCAATGCCACGTCGTAGATACAATACCCTTTAACCCCACGGTCAGAAAAAATGTTTACAACATCCTCAATCCTGGGGTCATCCATGTACACTGACACCGTTTTTGTGATCTTGTCAAACAGGAATGATTGACTCCCAATAAAGTACGCAACCATTGGGAGCTGCTCTGCATCGCAGTGCAGCAGCTGGTAGAGGAGGTATGAACCGGCAGCCATCGACTTCCCGATCCCGGGCGTCCCAATCAACACATGTCGCCCAGGCTTAATGTAGGTCCAACGGGGAATGCTGAGCAATTCGGTTAAATCATTCCTGACGAACGCCACACTCGATCCACCTCACAGTTCACGTAGCAGTCACGAAAAAATTCCACCCCCTTCCGATTCCACTAGTACGGCCATCTCTTGTCCGAGGTGAGCTCCATCAGCCTGAGACGCGGTGCGGCATTGAAAGAGATGCCGAGTCTCCCGCGGTAAAGAAACTTGAAAAAAGGATGCCTTTACATCCAGGCAGGAAGCGGCCTCAGCCATCACAGGCGGCAAATAATGGGAAATATGTAAAAGAGGAACATTAGCCTCGTAAGGGTCGTCGCTGTTCTTGTCGCGTGGCCACGCGATCCATCGTCGTCGTAAACCGGTGGTTTTCTCCTCCACAACTGAGAAAGGTATTATTCATCCGCCTGTTACTGTGGAAGAAGCGTCCTCGATTATTCCTGCTTTTCGTAACAATCGCGCGTCAGCGGTTGGAATCCTCCGTGAGCCTTCGCGCGCTTTACTGGAGGAAGACGGAGGGAAAGGGGACCGCCCGACGAGTCCCCAAACTTGCGTGAGACTCTCCAAGGTGGCCGGGCTCAACCGGCTCTTGATCCACTCCAGGTTCAACACGGGCACGTTGACTTGCTGTAGCGAGATGGCGTGTTCATCTTGTGGAGTGGCCAGACGCGTCCTTGTCGCGCGTCTTGTAATTGTAGCGGCATGATTGTGGTAAAAATCATGGAAAAAACGCCCCTCCGCTCTCAGCCAGAGTTCCTGCCCTTCCGCCGCTTCTCCCTTCACATCAATGCGACCAGCGACGACACCTGGGTCAGCAGTGTGGTGTACCTCCACAAATATCAGACAGTATTCTGGGGAAGGTCGAACGGGTCGACGTGCCTCGCCAACTGCGAGATCACGTGTGGATTCAAATTGTATGTCTCCACGATTTGAGCAGCGTGCCTCAACGCACCGCGTTTTATGGAATGCGCCGTGGCATCCCAAGGAGCCAAAGCTCGTTCGACTTTGGCAGTCGTCAGATTCGTGAGCCTTTCGTTTTCTTGAAGTGTCCTGCATAGCTTTATAGTGTCGAAGGCGTCCTGCTCTCGTATCCTCACGAACCGCGAGGCACGGTGGGAATCCGCCCTCGCCGTCTTCGGCGCCACGGACCAGTCCAAAATTAAGGCCCCGTCACGCTCCAGTGTGAAATTGTTGGCTGTCAAGGCCGCAATCTCAAACAAACGACTCGCCGTTATCCATGCGAGTCGTGAGACAACACGTTCCTTCCAATCGGTCCGGCTGCGGATTACTTGATTCATCTCTTCCTTTCTTAAGGGGTGGGCCTGCCTCGCCTCTTATCACGCCGCAAGTTTTTGTAGCCCCAGAATCACCATGTCCAGCGGGGTTCGATCCATCTGCAACATGGACCGCAGCATCCTGGCGTGCTGCCGTCGGGTCGATGGCGCCACATCTAATATTGCCTCCAAAAAGACCGCACAGCTCTCCTCGTTCGTCGGCTGTTCGTGCGTGCGGCAAAAGGTTGTG
>NW_917977.1:0-3476 GCF_000209065.1 Trypanosoma cruzi
GCGCCGGCACGGCGCATACAGACCGGACAAACCTTTCACTCAGGGATACCGCACGGTGAGTGATCAAACTGCACCCCAGAAAGGGTTTACTGCGTGGCGCCCGATTCGCGGTCCTCCCCACCGTGGTGTGGCAACTGTCTGCATTACGAAGCACCTGGGCCTCCCACAATATCGCATTGCTTTTCGACCCTGCAATGCGTATATTATCGATCCATACGTTGACACGCACCAATGGAGGTGCAGCCCAGAGGCGGCGAACCACCGTCGTCAGCCTCGCAATTGCCGAAGTAATAATAATCTGGAGGATTTCTGGGCCGGCCTTGTATCCCATTGGGAGCCGTGTCAGCTCCACCAGCATGCCGTCCTCCACGCGGCATCGAAAGAAATGCCGAGTATCCCGCGGTAAAGAGACTTTAGAAAAGGATGCCTTTAAATCCAGGCAGGAAGCGGACTCAGCCATCACAGGCGGCAAATAATGGGAAATGTGTACAAGAGGAACATGAGCCTCGTAAGGGTCGTCTCTGTTCTTGCCGCGTGGTCACGCGGTCCATCGTCGTCGCAAACCGGTGGCTTTCTCCCCCACAACTAAAAAAGGGAATTATCCATCCGCCCGTTGTTGTGGACGAAGCGTCCTCAGTTGTTCCCGCTTAATTCGACCATCGCACTTCAGCGACTTGAATCCTCCGCGAGACTTCGCGCGCTTTACCGGAGGAGGATTGAGAGAAAGGGGACCGCCCGACAAGTCCCCATACTTGCATGAGTCTCTCCAATGTCGCTGGGCCCAACTGCCCCTTGATCCACTCCGGATTCAATACGGGCACGTTGGCTTGCTGCTGTAGCGGGATGGTTCGTGCATCCTGTGGAGTAGCCAAACGCGTCCTTGTCGCGCGTCTCGTTATAGTAGCAGCGCAATGATAAAAAGCATAAAAAACGCTTCTCTCCTTTCAACCAGGGTTCCGGCCCTTCCGTAGTTCCCCCTTCACATCAATGCGACCAGCGACGACACCTGGGTCAGCAGTGCGGTGTACTTCCACAAATATCGAACAGTATTCCGGGAAAGGTCGAACGGATCGACGTGCTTCGCCAACTGCGAGATCACGTGTGAGTCCAAATTGTATGTGTCCACGTTTTGAGCAGCGTGCCTCAGCGCACCCTGTTTTGTGGAGTGCCACGGCGCACTCCAAGGAGCCGGAGCTCGTTCGACTTGGGCGGTCATAATATTCGTGAGCCTTTCGTTGCGCCAACGTGTCCTGCATAACTGTATGATGTCGAGCACGTCCTGCCCTCGTATCCTGAAGAACCGCGAGGCGCGGTGGGGATCCGTCCTCGCCGTCCTTGGCGCCACGGACCAATCAAAAATTACGGTCCTGTCCGCCTCCATTGTGACATTGTTGGGAGTTAAGGTCGCAATCTCGAACCAACGAATCGCCGTTATCTACGCAAGTCAAAAAACAGCACGTTCCCTCCAATCGGCTCGAATGCGGATAAGTTGATTCATCTCTTCCTCTGTCGAGGGGCGCGCCTGCTTCGTCTCCGATCGTGCCGCGATTTTTTGCAACCCCAGAATCATCATATCCGGTAGGGTTCGATTCATTTCCGACATGGACCGCAGCATCCTGGTGTGCCGCGGTCGGGTCGATGGCGCCACATCTAATATTGACTCCAAAAAGGCCGCGCGGCTCTCCCCGTTGATCGGCTGTTCGTGCGTGCGGCAAAAGGTTGAAAATTGCCCTGCCAGGGGCATTCTCCGCCCCACGTTGGCAGCGCTCACATTTCTCAAGCCACCTCGTTCGCTTTCCTCATATAACCGGCCCGAAGCGTGGATTTCGGTGATTCGTCGTACCACAGTCGAGCGTCGTTGGCGGATAAGCTCCGTCGCCCTTCTCGACGATTGCGTCGGGCAATTTAAAATATCGGGTAGAGTGTCGGCGGCGCGGTGCGACGTCTGTGCGAAGTGTTGGGAGGCGGTGGAATGGATGGGGCTGCCGCCGTCCGTCTTCATAAGCAGCGGGCGGCCTCTTTGCCGTTTTTTAACGGCCGTCTGCGCGGCGAGTATATTCTTCCGGTTGCGCTGCGCACGTTGCGTGTAGAGGCCGGAATGCCCTCGCAAAGGCGTCGGTCTCATGAACGGCGGTGTAAGGAGGGGCGCGCGGTTTAGAGAGCGGGATGCCGGGCCCGGACGTCGTCATGAGCTGCGTCCGGAATTCCTGCAGTAAGATCCTGCCAAAGTTCATAAACTGATCGGTGGAATCCCGCTCCGCTTCCAGCGCACCGATCCACCCAACCAAACACTCAAAGGCAAGTTTGGTCTGGTCCGCATGTTGCCAATATTTGTGCGCGCCCCGGAGGTCGGCAACGACTCCGGAAGCGCCCTCATCCCATACACGCGCGGCCCGAGTGGTGACGTCGAAGGCGCGGAACCTTCGGCCCTCTTCTCCTCTACCAGAATGGTCGTCCAAGGGGAAGTGCGGGAAGGCAAAGGCAACGAGGGGCAAAAATGTGGTCACCCAAAATTGCCCCGAGACGTCTGGGGAATAACCTGCCGCCTCTCTCGCGTGAGATTGCGTTGGGCCGTGCGTGACGGCGCGCCCCCGACCATTAAGCGACGCGTGTAATGTGGTTTTTTGGTAACGCCATCTTCTGCCGTATTTTGACGCGTGACAGGTTCGTCTGCCGGGCCTCTCCGAGTGGCGGGGGCTTCTTCCCGGCCCGCCGTCTCCGTCTCCCACGCGGCTTGCTGCGCCTCTCTTGCGCTAACGCGTGCCTCTCGTTCCTGGGGTTTGGCATTGACCAACCCCAATTGGCATTTGCGTTCCTGTAGTTGGGCGCGGTTAGCCTCTAACAGCTGTTCGCTTCCGGCGAGCGCGTATTCTCGTTCTGAAACAAGGCCGTCGACGCACGCCATGTTGGCTTCGCATTCCGATAGGCTGCTATGCGCCTCTTCCACCCGCGAATTAAGCTGAGCGTTTCGATTCTACACGTCAGCGACGGCGTTCGTGTAGTCAGCGATCGCTCGCTCCTTTTCAGCAATGAGGAGCCCTTGCTGGATCCCCAATTCTCCGGCCGCTTTCACACGATGGGTAGGAACACCTGAGTCTCAAAATTTGTTACTTGAGGCGCCTGGGGATTCGCAATATTTCCTGTAAGGCTCGAATCCTCCGAGGGTCTGGCGATGTTTCCTGAAACCAAGCGTGAGCCTGCCATCGGGGTGGCCACAGTTAACGTCGCATCCGACGGCCCGTTTCCATCAATAAAGGCAAGCTGCGCCTGCATATCGCCATGTTGGCGCACCAGGTGCGGAGGACGGGCGCCAATATCGCTCCACTCGGAGGCCGTGTAAAATAAACAAATGCCATTTCCTTAAACCAACCTCGCTGTGTCTGTAGGTTTGAAAATAAAAATAAAAAATTATCTGGCCGCTACCGGCTCACTGATCCCTTAAAGTCGTGGCCTCCCCAAAATTCAATAAGACAAAA
>NW_917978.1:0-3478 GCF_000209065.1 Trypanosoma cruzi
GATACATGAATACATGAATACATGAATACATGAATACATGAATACATGAATACATGAATACATGAATACATGAATACATGAATACATGAATACATGAATACATGAATACATGAATACATGAATACATGAATACATGAATACATGAGTCCATGAATACATGAATACATGAATACATGAATACATGAATACATGAGTCCATGAGTCCAGGAATACATGAATACATGAATACATGAGTCCATGAATACATGAATACATGAATACATGAATACATGAGTCCATGAATACATGAATACATGAATACATGAATACATGAATACATGAGTCCATGAATACATGAATACATGAATACATGAATACATGAATACATGAATCCATGAATACATGAATACATGAATACATGAATACATGAGTCCATGAATACATGAATACATGAATACATGAATACATGAATACATGAATACATGAATACATGAATACATGAATACATGAATACATGAGTCCATGAATACATGAATACATGAATACATGAATACATGAATACATGAATACATGAATACATGAATACATGAATACATGAATACATGAATACATGAATACATGAATACATGAATACATGAATACATGAATACATGAATACATGAATACATGAATACATGAATACATGAATACATGAGTCCATGAATACATGAATACATGAATACATGAATACATGAATACATGAATACATGAATACATGAATACATGAATACATGAATACATGAATACATGAATACATGAATACATGAATACATGAATACATGAATACATGAATACATGAATACATGAATACATGAATACATGAATACATGAATACATGAATACATGAATACATGAATACATGAATACATGAGTCCATGAGTCCATGAGTCCATGTGTCCATGTGTCCGTGTCCATGTGTCCGTGTCCATGTGTCCGTGTCCATGTGTCCGTGTCCATGTGTCCGTGTCCATGTGTCCGTGTCCGTATCCGTGTGTCCGTGTCCATGTGGGTTTCCTCTCCCCCTTTATCATTAGAGGTGGCGACACCGTCATATCTCGTAGGGGTTGTCTAATTTCTTTTTACTATTTTTTTATTGTTGCTTTCCTTCTTTCCTTCCTCTGCTGGCTTTCTTCCTCTCTTTTTCGTCATTATATGTGGATCACTTTAAAATTCTTACAACTTTTCACGTGCAAGCGCCGTACTAGCCTTCCCCTTTTTTCGTTGTGCCCAAAGACGCAACCATCGCACGGCTCTGGGCGATAAAAGCCGTCGCTCATGCATGACTACTTTTGTTTCCCTCTTCGTCCAAAATTTTTTTTTTCGACCCGCCCCCTTCAAGTGGTGGAGAGAAAAAAGAAAGGGAAAATGGATGCCGGAAGGAAAGAAGAAAAAAAGAGGAAAGAAAGAATTGCCGGCGAGAGAAAGAAAGAAAGAAATAAGGCAGCAAAGAGGGTGGAGAAATTTACTTTTTACTTATTTTGTGAGTTTGTGTTTTATCCTCTTCTTTTCTTCTTGTTTTTACTGTTTGCGGGCGGAAAACAAGACTCGGCCTTCTCCTGGGATGTTTGCGCCCCCACCCCCATGCCAACATTGACACCGGACACAGAAAAGAATGTGGTGGAGGCGAACAGATGCGCAGGTGAGATGTCCACAGCAGTCATGTAAACAACAGGCCATGCATCCGTACAGGCAGGCAGGAAGGTGGAAAAAAATATATAAAATAGAATAAAATAGAGACGCACGCACACGTGTAAACGTATGTAAATACACACATGTGTGGGTGGGTATATTTTTAGGATGCGGGTGTCAGCAGGAAAACTGAAAAAATGAAAATAAAGAAACGGAAAAAAAGTGAATTAAAAATTAAAAATTGAACAAAAAACGAGTGGCGTCAAAAAATTATCTTCGCCACTCTCGCACACAGCAAGAGACATACATACATACATATTACAGTGGCCGCTGTATACATGCATAGGGTGGGTGAGACAAGCAGAAAAAGATGGAGGGAGAAAAAGAAGAAACGGGAATGATCTTCTGGGCCGCCGGCTGGATCCTGAAATTATTTACAAAAAACAAACAAGATAGAGAAAAAGGGGAGTATCGAAGAGGCAGTTAATTGCCTCAGTGTTTCCCTCCGATAATATATATATATATATATATATATATATATATATATACTGTTGACCACTCACGTGGCCTTTGCACTCAGTGAGTGTATGAAATATTATTTCTTACGACGTGGCAGACTTTGGGCTCCTCCAACCACAAGACCCCGCCGCGAGGTGGGGATCAACAGGTGGTGGGTGGGTGGCAAAATAAAAATAAATTATCTTGCCTCTGTCTGCTCCCGGATGCCCTTAAAGTCTTTTTTTGCCAAAAATTCATACTGTAGAAAAGCGTCGTACAGAAGAGCATTACTTCTATCAGGATATATGCGCATGAAAATAATGTCATAATCATAACAATGAAATAATGAAAATAATGACATAATCATAATAATGAAATAATGAAAATAATGTCATAATCATAACAATGAAATAATGAAAACAATGTCATAATCATAATAATGAAATAATGAAAATAATGTCATAATCATAACAATGAAATAATGAAAATAATGACATAATCATAACAATGAAATAATGAAAATAATGTCATAATCATAACAATGAAATAATGAAAATAATGTCATAATCATAACAATGAAATAATGAAAATAATGACATAATCATAACAATGAAATAATGAAAATAATGACATAATCATAACAATGAAATAATGAAAATAATGACATAATCATAACAATGAAATAATGAAAATAATGACATAATCATAATAATGAAATAATGAAAATAATGTCATAATCATAACAATGAAATAATGAAAATAATGACATAATCATAATAATGAAATAATGAAAATAATGTCATAATCATAACAATGAAATAATGAAAATAATGACATAATCATAACAATGAAATAATGAAAATAATGTCATAATCATAACAATGAAATAATGAAAATAATGACATAATCATAACAATGAAATAATGAAAATAATGTCATAATCATAACAATGAAATAATGAAAATAATGTCATAATCATAACAATGAAATAATGAAAATAATGACATAATCATAACAATGAAATAATGAAAATAATGACATAATCATAACAATGAAATAATGAAAATAATGACATAATCATAATAATGAAATAATGAAAATAATGTCATAATCATAACAATGAAATAATGAAAATAATGTCATTATCATAACAATGAAATAATGAAAATAATGTCATAATCATAACAATGAAATAATGAAAATAATGTCATTATCATAACAATGAAATAATGAAAATAATGTCATAATCATAACAATGAAATAATGAAAATAATGTCATAATCATAACAATGAAATAATGAAAATAATGACATAATCATAACAATGAAATAAT
>NW_917986.1:0-3495 GCF_000209065.1 Trypanosoma cruzi
ACCGACACCTCCTTCCCCCCTATAGAAATGACCGCAAAGGCCCCAAGCACGGTCCCTAGTGAACAGGCAGAATGGCCCACGCCTCCGCGACCGCAGGATGCAGAATTGAAACAAGACCCAGCATTTGGTCATATAAACAGTAACAAAAAGAGCGGTGACAACAGCAATAAGTCCATGTCCAAAAATTCTGTGAAAATTTTGGATAAAGAAATTACATTGTCGCAATCAGTAGCAGGATTGACAGAGGCTCCTGAAAGCAAAGTAAATATGGTTGCTGCGACGATTTCTAATGACCCTTGTAATGTCAAATTAATTAGGTCGTTACTTTCGGAGTGTGATAAGTTGGCTTCGGCGCGGCTTAAACGCCAGGCCTTTCAGACCTGGCGCGACGTCCGCCTCGTGGAGCGTCGTGGCCTCCAACGTATTTCTGCCCAGTGCATGTGGCGAAGAAAACAGCTTTGTTGGGGACGCTGGAAGCACAAAATGGAGCGTCATCGCATTGCCAAAAGGCTACAATGTACGGAAGAGCAGTGTCAGAGTCTCATGGAGAGGAAAAAGGAGCGTCTCATGCAAGAAACTTGGACGAGCTGGAAGACATCCTTCTTGGTGAGACGGTTTCGTACACACACATGTGGACGCCGTTTCTTTGGCATGTGGCGTCGGGCCCACATCTTTATGATTCACGCGCAAGGGAATATTTTTCCGCGGATTGCAGAGCCTGCTCTTGCCGCACGTTGTCTGGAACAATGGCGCGATTCTTACCATTTTCGCATAGCGGATCGCATGTTCATGCGGCGGACATTTCTTCACATGAAAAATTGTTTTCGACGTCGATTGGAAATTTTTCAGCTTAACGAAATCGCCAAGGCATGTGCACGGCGAGCTCTACAGCAGCGTTTTTTGAAGAAATGGTGCAAAACTTATCGGCTTTTTCGTTTATTTGTGCAATTTACGCGGACATCGGGGCGGCGATTTCTTTGCCAGGCCCTATTAACGTGGCGTCTTCGTTGGGTGCGAAGAACAAGCGGAGGTGATCGCTTGCGGGCATTTCTTGAGATGAAGCAACAGCGTCTCATCGTGTGCACGTTCATGCATTGGAAGAGGAAGACACACTTGAAGCAGCTTCATCAACAGCTAGTTTTCTGCCGGTTGCAACGTACATATCACATGATATGGAACCGTTGGGTTCAACGAGTAATTTTTCATAGACGGCTAGAGCGGGATCGTGCTGCATTGGCTGTATTTATGCATCAGCGGCTTTTACTCTTTGGCACATGGCGCCTGTGGCGATGGCGTTGCATGCGGCGTGAACATGATCGATACGCCATCGACAAGGCTGCACTGAACTTCCAGGCGAAGACGTTGCGCGAGAAGCAGCTGCTGGCAAGGGCGTGGTTTACATGGAAAGGCAAGACCCATTTGTTGCGGCACCGGCGTCCCATTGGAATATTTTCTTCCAAATCAAACGCATATATTGGCGTCAATCGCAGCTTTCCTCGAGCCAACATGTCGACGAGCAGCTCTCCATCTCGCCGCGGAGCAAATATTCAGGGCCTTTCCGTATCGTTCGCGGAACGGCGCTTCAGCCCACCTCGCAGAGATCCCTTGGCGTTACTGCGGGCGGAAAGAGTCTTGTTACGCGGTATTGACTCACCGCAGTGGCAGTCGATGGTTCATTCGCGTCTGTTCAATGCCAGTGGAAGCAAAAGCAGAAATTCGAATTGCCTGCAGGCGGGGAGGGGAAGCAAAGAAGAAGCGATGACTATCATTATGATGCCATCGGATGTTGAGGAAGACATCTCTCCATCGGCTGACAACAGTCGCATCTTGCCGTGAGGAGTGGAAGCTCCACCAAAAGAGAGCCTGAGTGGTTTAACGGCAGAATAGACTCAAAAAAAAAAAAAAAAAAAGAAAAAACGGAGGGACGCGTTTCTCCCTTTTTTAGACCATAAATAACTTCACGTTTCTCACGCAGCTGATGTACTGGCATGGGCGGCTGGATGGAGATTTTGATGCCCTTTTTGTTTTTGTTGTTTTCTTTTTTTTTCCTTGTGGCTTCTCCGCAGCCCTGTTTTATTCATGCCGTGTATTCTTTTTGGAGGTGATTCTCAGTTGTTGCTTTTTCTCTTGTGATGCTGACATCACGGCACCCTTCCGCTTGGCCGCCTTTGTATATATATATGTGTGTGTGTGTGCTGAGGTGCTCCTCGTCGGGAATGGCGGGCAAGCGCATATCACTTTGAGTCATCTCTCTTTTTCCCACCGCTACTTTTGTGGGATCCTGCGACAATTCACAGCTGCGTTTCTTTTTTTTTTTTTTTTTCTTTTGCCCGCTGTTCATTTCTTCATGCAGGTGCCGTACGCGCTCCAGAGAAGGTAGCAACTTCACATTTAAAAGAAAAAAAAAAAACCTCAGTTTACCCAATTCTCAAGCAAAGACACACACGCGGAATTGACGCCTCACTCAATTCCCCGTGCAAACCTGTTTTTTTCTTTTTCTTTTTTTTTTCTTTTCTTCCCAGTCACACCCGCAAGCAAAACCACACGCGTATATACACAAAGAAAAAAAGGGGGAAGGCTAAATTCAGTTTTATTGTGAAGGGGGACGACAGAGAGAAAAAGAGCGAGTGTGTGTGTGTGTGTGGCGGCGAGAAGAAAGCTTTGAAGGCCCAACAAAGGCAGGAAGCAATATTATATTATATTATTTATATTTGACTTTGCACATTTATTCCACTCCAATCAAAGAAAGACAAGACTCAAACTCACACAAACACAGTATCAACAGTTGTACATACACAATCGTATATACATACATAAACACCTACATACAGACTCATATATTCATATACATAAAGTGAGAGGGAAGGGAAATCAGATTGCTTTCATCTCACCCCTGCAACCTTTTCTTTTCTTTTTTTTTCTTTTTTTTTTTTTTTTTTTTGTTACGGCTGTCGTTGCCATTTATTATCATTATTTATATACACCGCATAGAAAAGCTTTTGTTGTTGTTGTTTGATTTATTTTTGTTGTCTTTGTTTTGTGGTAGAAGTTGTGCATTTTTGTGTTTTTCCACACGCTTACTTTGACGTTTTTGTTTGTTGGCGATTTTCGTATTGTTGTCTGCCGCAGGCTCATCCAATTGGAGGAGGAGGAGGAGGAAACACAAACAGACACACGCACGCGATAACAACAGTGGTAGAGCCCTCGTCTGGTCATCATACTGCACGTGATTGAGTTGCCACTTGCCCTGTTTTACGCACAGCACCTCAATTCCCCAATTGCATGCGGCGTTGTGTAAGCGCTGCGGCAACGTCGCCAACGGCCGCCATTATCACCGCGTGGCGAGGCAGTGCCCCGGCGACCGGGGCGCTGGCGACATGGCGGTCTGCGTACTTCCACTCGTCGAGATTCCTTGGGAGGAAGTCGGGCGGGTCAAAGAAACTTGGTGCTGGTGCCCTCATCAACACAACGGCAGGTGCATCGTCATCCCCCTCG
>NW_917990.1:0-3512 GCF_000209065.1 Trypanosoma cruzi
CGCACGCCTCTAGTTAGATCCCTTGTGGCGTTTCTTGTTTTTACAAGCGTCTAGAAGCAATTTGTTTTTTTTTTTTTTGATTTCTGATTTAGGCTCCTTCACCCCCTTCTGTTTTTTTTTTTCTTTTTTTTTTTTAATGCCGCGAGACGTAGCCCTCTGGGCGGCTCGTGGTGCGCGTGTGGTTTTCATGACGGGCCGCACGTGAAGTATAGAGGGAGTCTGATTGCTGTGCGGGTGGAGGTGCCCGATGCTCTCGCCCTGCTGTGTGTCTGTTTGTTTGTGTTTTTCTGCGTGTGTTGCTGCAGCTGCTCTTGCCGGCTCTCCGCGGATGTGCTCTTTTTCCTCTCATTTTCTTCTGCGCTTTTCGACTGCTCGCGCAAGATCTCTGCGAACAAGCAACCATAACCAAGTGAAAACCAAGCCATGGCCACCCCCAAGAGCTCGTCGGCGAACCGCAAAAAGGGCGGCAAGAAGTCGCACCGCAAGCCGAAGCGGACGTGGAATGTCTACATCAACCGCTCGCTCAAGTCGATCAACAACCATATGTCGATGTCCGGCCGGACAATGAAGATTGTGAACTCGTTCGTGAACGACCTCTTTGAGCGCATTGCGTGCGAGGCCGCCACGGTGGTGCGCGTGAACAAGAAGCGCACACTGGGTGCACGCGAGCTGCAGACAGCGGTGCGCCTCGTGCTGCCGGCGGACCTGGCGAAGCACGCAATGGCGGAGGGCACCAAGGCGGTGTCGCACGCCTCTAGTTAGATCCCTTGTGGCGTTTCTTGTTTTTACAAGCGTCTAGAAGCAATTTGTTTTTTTTTTTTTTGATTTCTGATTTAGGCTCCTTCACCCCCTTCTGTTTTTTTTTTTCTTTTTTTTTTTTAATGCCGCGAGACGTAGCCCTCTGGGCGGCTCGTGGTGCGCGTGTGGTTTTCATGACGGGCCGCACGTGAAGTATAGAGGGAGTCTGATTGCTGTGCGGGTGGAGGTGCCCGATGCTCTCGCCCTGCTGTGTGTCTGTTTGTTTGTGTTTTTCTGCGTGTGTGGCTGCAGCTGCTCTTGCCGGCTCTCCGCGGATGTGCTCTTTTTCCTCTCATTTTCTTCTGCGCTTTTCGACTGCTCGCGCAAGATCTCTGCGAACAAGCAACCATAACCAAGTGAAAACCAAGCCATGGCCACCCCCAAGAGCTCGTCGGCGAACCGCAAAAAGGGCGGCAAGAAGTCGCACCGCAAGCCGAAGCGGACGTGGAATGTCTACATCAACCGCTCGCTCAAGTCGATCAACAACCATATGTCGATGTCCGGCCGGACAATGAAGATTGTGAACTCGTTCGTGAACGACCTCTTTGAGCGCATTGCGTGCGAGGCCGCCACGGTGGTGCGCGTGAACAAGAAGCGCACACTGGGTGCACGCGAGCTGCAGACAGCGGTGCGCCTCGTGCTGCCGGCGGACCTGGCGAAGCACGCAATGGCGGAGGGCACCAAGGCGGTGTCGCACGCCTCTAGTTAGATCCCTTGTGGCGTTTCTTGTTTTTGCAAGCGTCTAGAAGCAAATTTTTTTTTTTTTTTGATTTGGGTTCTTCCACCCCCTTCTGTTTTTTTTTTTTTTTTTTAATGCCGCGAGACGTAACCCTCTGGGCGGCTCGTGGTGCGCGTGTGGTTTTCATGACGGGCCGCACGTGAAGTATAGAGGGAGTCTGATTGCTGTGCGGGTGGAGGTGCCCGATGCTCTCGCCCTGCTGTGTGTCTGTTTGTTTGTGTTTTTCTGCGTGTGTGGCTGCAGCTGCTCTTGCCGGCTCTCCGCGGATGTGCTCTTTTTCCTCTCATTTTCTTCTGCGCTTTTCGACTGCTCGCGCAAGATCTCTGCGAACAAGCAACCATAACCAAGTGAAAACCAAGCCATGGCCACCCCCAAGAGCTCGTCGGCGAACCGCAAAAAGGGCGGCAAGAAGTCGCACCGCAAGCCGAAGCGGACGTGGAATGTCTACATCAACCGCTCGCTCAAGTCGATCAACAACCATATGTCGATGTCCGGCCGGACAATGAAGATTGTGAACTCGTTCGTGAACGACCTCTTTGAGCGCATTGCGTGCGAGGCCGCCACGGTGGTGCGCGTGAACAAGAAGCGCACACTGGGTGCACGCGAGCTGCAGACAGCGGTGCGCCTCGTGCTGCCGGCGGACCTGGCGAAGCACGCAATGGCGGAGGGCACCAAGGCGGTGTCGCACGCCTCTAGTTAGATCCCTTGTGGCGTTTTTTGTTTTTACAAGCGTCTAGAAGCAATTTTTTTTTGTTTTTTTTTGATTTCTGATTTAGGCTCCTTCACCCCCTTCTGTTTTTTTTTTTTTTTTTTTTTTTTTTTTTTTGATTTACCCAGTTTTTTTTTGATTGTTTGAATGAGTTTTTTTTGTATTTGTGTTTTTTTATGTAGTGTTGTTGGCTTTTTTTGTCGTTTTTTTTTTTTCTTGTGTGTGTTATTTTGTATTTTCTTTTTAATATAGTGTTATGTTTTTGTTTTCCTTTTTTTTTTTTTTTTGAAAAATTATGTTTGTTGATTGTTGTTTAGGGAGTATTAATTAGTTTATTATTTCTGGATGTTTTTGGCTAAGCATTTGAATGAGGTTGATGGTCTTATGGGAGTGCCGGTCGGTTCTGTAGATAGGTCCCGCCTGTTTGGGTGGTCATTTTTGGTTCGCAAACTCGTTTTTGTGATTATGTGTGCTACTTTTTTGTTTTTTTTTTATGTTGTTTTTTGGAACATTTTTTTGCCGGTTGTTGGTGATGGGCAGATGGTTGTGGGCTCGGCGATGTATTTCTTTTGCTGTTTTGTTGGCGGCGTGGTGAGCGGTCTTCCACACACTCTTTTAACTCCGATGGATCTTGTGAAGTGCCGCATGCAGGTTGGTGAGTACGATTCTCTGGCGGAGGGATTCCGTTTTATTTATAAGGACGCGGGTGGCTCATTTATTGGAAGTATTCCGTTTTTTTATCGTGGCTGGGTTCCCACGTTTATCGGGTATTCCCTTCAAGGAGGGTTTAAGTTTTTTTTTTACGAGGTATTTAAGTACGTTCTACAAGGAACCTGCATGCTGCGGGTGGAAGAAAAATCGGAGCCGAAATCGTCGAATGATTTGTGCCAACTATTAACTTACATGGGGGCAAGTTTCTTGGCGGAAGTGATTGCCGACATTGCCTTGTCTCCATGGGAGGCCGTGAAGATTAAAATACAGACTACATCTGTGTACCGTACGCAGATTGGCGTCGTTGTGCCCATGGTATGGGCGGCAGAAGGCTGCCGTGGGTTTTACAAGGGCCTCACGGCGCTTTGGTGCCGTCAGGTTCCCTACACGGTTGTGAAATTTATGAGTTTTGAAAGCATTGCACATCAATTATATAGTGTGTTTGGCAGTGTCCCGCAGAGTGCTACACCCAAGTCTGTTCAAATTTTTGTATCATTGTTAGCTGGGATGTTGGCGGGGGTGTTGTGCGGCATCGTTCTCACCCTGCCGACACAA
>NW_917996.1:0-3523 GCF_000209065.1 Trypanosoma cruzi
ATCACGTATGCCCGTGGCACAAGAGAACGTTCCTGTATCGATCTGGCATGGTCAAAGCATTTGACTGTGTCGGATTGGTCAGCTTCCGTGTCGCCGCTTAGTGATCATTATATGCTGACACTTACGCTGCATCAGGCATTTAAGGATACCATACCTTCGGCACCCCCTTCGGCACCTAAGTTTTTCTACAGTTGGGGGAAGTGCAAGTGGGATTCATTCATCAAGGACCTCGACACACAACTTCCGGCATATGACTATAAAAAGCAGTCCACCGGCATTAAGGCTTTCACGAGAGCGCTTATAACTTCGTATCGACGGCATTGCCCCCGCGGCATGCACAAGGACGGCCCCAGGCTTTGGGACGACACTCTCATGGAGGCAGAGCGGATGGCTACCGACAGCAAGGCCCGCTATCTACAGTTACCGACGCCCGACCGTGAGGCAGAAATGCAACGGACAAGGAGTCAATTCTTCCTCCTGCTCCGAGAGCGCTTGCGCAACACGTATCTACGTCGCATCAGCAAGTTAAATCCAGGCGAGCCACTCGCATGGAAATACATTTCCGGACGAAAAAAGGCATCACTTCCATCTCCCACATCAATGTTATTAGGAGATGGTCAACACACTTATAAAACAGCAAGGAGAGCAGCGAATGCTCTCAATCGCATCTTTCTTTCATTTCACCCCTCTCACAAGGCAGTTAGGTTTTCCAAAGGCATCAACAGACAGAGTGCATCCTTGAACATTAACGCTTCTTTTCTTTTTGGGCAGCAGAACAACAACGAGTCTGCCGCTACATTTACTTCAGGTTCTTCACTCTCATCTAGTTCTGAGCCACAGGATAAAAACGAAGCTGCCACCACATCTGGTTTAGTTGCTCATCTTCACTCCCCTCTTGATGCACCTTTTAATTCTACGGAACTGCTTGCTGCGCTACGTAATACGCCGTATGGCAAGGCCCCCGGACCGGATGAATTCTACAGTGAGGCACTGCGACATATTTCGTCAAAGGGCCTCCGATTCCTTCTTCGCCGCATTAACCACAGTTGGACGACCGGTACGATTCCGGTTGAGTGGAGACGCGCTACCATCGTTCCACTCTTAAAACCCGGTAAGTCGCCGGAACTGCTTGAGTCATATCGACCCATCAGCCTTACCTCCATTGTGAGTAAGGTTGCTGAGAAAATGGTACTGAAGAGATTGCTTTGGGTGTGGACGCCGCACCCCCACCAGTATGCATATCGTAGTATGCGTACTACGACGATGCAGCTGGCACACCTGATACACGAAGTGGAGCATAATAGAAATCACTATTTCCAAGTGAACCTTCCCAAGAAGAGCGGTATTGGCAATCAACTCCACTACAGACCCCATCGGACCCTGCTGGTGTTGGTTGACTTCAGCAAGGCTTTTGACTCCATAGATCATCGAGTCCTCAGTCGCTTGCTGGCTAATATTCCGGGGGTGGATTGTAGAAGGTGGCTTAGAAACTTTCTATGTGGTCGCTACGCGAAGACACGAGTTGGCCACAGACACAGCGATCGGCGTCCCATGCTGCGAGGAGTTCCTCAGGGGTCCGTGCTGGGACCGTATTTGTTCTCCCTTTACGTACACCCACTTCTCAATCTGCTGAACAGCTTTGCGGGTGTCACAGCAGACATGTATGCGGAAGACCGCTCTATTATCGTTAAGGGGCAGTCCCGGGAAGACGCCATTCCCACTGCCAACATGGTTCTTCAAAAACTGCATGCGTGGAGTCAGGAAAATGGCCTGGCCATCAACCCGTCAAAGTGTGAAGCTGCTTGGTTCACACTATCCACGCACACGGAGTCGGATTATGATCGTGAAGGAAAGTGGCCCCTGGTAGTGGCTGGATGTCAAATCCCAGTCATGACCATGGGGGCGTCGCGAACTACGAAGCTTCTCGGCATGGATCTCGATCCACGACTGACGCTAAATGTGGCGACCACCAAGCAATGCGCTGCCACTTCGCAACGGATATCGCAGCCACGCTGCATAGCGCACAAAGAGGCGGGACCATCTCCACATGACCTACGCACGTTCGTCATTGGATACGGTGCTTCCAAATTACGCTATGGCAGCGAGCTCATATGGGCAGTAGCGACGGATTCAGCGAAGAATGAGATGCAGAAGACGTACGCAACTCTGGCACGCATTGTCAGCGGAGTTCCGAGCACTGTTGACCCGGAATCCGCACCACTGGAGGCCAATATGCCGCCGCTTCACGTCCTTTGCCTGCGCGCGCGGCTCTCAATATTTGAGAACACACGCGCATGTCAGACGGACTGGATGCGGAGACCCCCGCCTGAGCCACCGCCTCGCGCTGGTTTCCGCATCTCGCCATTATCTCGGGACGAGCTATATGCCTTCGTAGACGCATACACAAAGGACTATGGCATCACCGAGAGCTCACCACGCGAAGAGCGGTTCTTTCGCAGCTCCATTCCTCCCTGGTTTGCGGCCTCCGCTCACCGGGTCACCATCGGTGTGGAACTTCCGATAGACCTCTCAATAACGGACGAAGAGGAGCTGATACGGGAAAAGCGCAGACTCAGCGAAGAGGCTCTGGCGCTGCACAGCCATCGTTCGTGGATACTTGCGACCGATGGCGGTGTCGACGTTCCCAAGTCAGCAGGGGTTGGAATACTGCTTTCATCCCTCAACTCATCGGAGATAATAGAAAAGGCCAGCATAAACTGCGGTGCACGCCCATGCAGCTACAGGACGGAATCCCGTGCGCTGCTTCTAGCCCTAGAGAAGCTGATGATCCCTCGTATCCGCCACAGGCATAAAACCCTGCTTGTGGTTACGGACAGTCAGTCTCTTCTAGCGGCTCTAAACAAGGGCCCGCTCAGTCAGACAGACTGGACGGAGGATCAGATCTGGCAGCGTCTCTTAACACTGACGTGTGCCGGCTGGTCCGTGCACCTGCAGTTTTGTTACGGACATTGTGGAGTACATGCTAACGAGCTTGCAGATCAGTATGCGACGCAGACCATGGCAACCGGACAATACACGGAGCAAGGAATCGCACCTTTATGGCATACGGATCTGCTGACATGTTTTACTACCCAGCTCACCAACAAGTGGCGTAGTACCCTTCGTCAAGACACTCATCGCTACTTGCTTTGCGGCACAAGGCCACCAGATCTCAGCGGTAAGGACCTGATCACTCAGGAAGTTCTACACCGTCAGGAACTGGTTCACCTCGCAAGGGCAAGGTGCGGGGAATCTGAGCTCTGGGGCCGACTATACTGGGCCGTGAGAGATTGCACGAACCAATGCCGATTCTGCAACATCCCACCGGAACAGTCTGCATATATGCGCTCTAACAACGATCCAACTGCACCGGGGACGGACACTGTTCCCCCGTCGGCGAGGGAGGAAGACTTCTCTCCAGTAAGCAGACGGACCCTCACACGCCGTCGGAAGGAGAAATGTCCGCACTGTGATTCCACATTGACGGGATTCTCGGGTCTCGTCAGTCACTGTCGGTCATTCT
>NW_917997.1:0-3523 GCF_000209065.1 Trypanosoma cruzi
TGTGGTATTATAACAAAACTGCTCTCCGCATTCGGGCAATTGCGCCCCATCCAATCCGCCACCTCCCACCAATCTTCGCAGGCAGCGCACCGTGCCGCCGACGCTCCATCCGATCTTTCAAATCGCCCGACGCAATCGTCGGGAAGGGCAATGGAGCTTATCCGTAAACGACGCTCGACTGTGGTACAACGAATCACCGACGTCTCCGCTTTGGGCCAGTTATATGAGGAGAGCGAACGAGCTCGCTCGAGAGATGTGGGCGCCGTCAACGTGGGAGCAGAGAATGTCCTAGCGGGGAAATTCACAGCCTTTTGCTGCACACACAAACTGCCGATGAACGAGGAGAGCTGCGCGGCCTTTTGATGGTAATATTAGACGTGGTGCCATCGACCCGACTGCAGTACGCCAGGATGCTGCGGTCTATGTTGGAAATGAATCGAACCCCGCTGGGCATGATGATTCTGGGGTTACAAAATATCGCGGCGCAATCGGAGACAAAACAGGTGCGCCCCTTGACAGAGGAAGAGATGAATCAGTATATCCGCAGCCGAACCGATTGGAAGGAACGTGGTGTCTTACGACTTGCGTGGATAACGGCGAGTCGTTGGTCCGGGATTGCGGCCTTGACTCCCAACAATTTTATAATGGAGGCGGACGGGACCCTAATTTTGGATTGGTCCGTGGCGCCGAAGACGGCGAGGGCGGATCCCCACCGCGCCTCGCGGTTCGTGAAGATACGAGGGCAGGACGCGTTCGACACTATAAAGCTATGCGGGACACTTCAAGAAAACGAAAAGCTCACGAATATTACGGCTGCCCACGTGGAGCGAGCTCTGGCTCCTTGGAATGAGACGGCGCATTCCACAAAACGCGGTGCGTTGAGGCACGCTGCTGAAATTGTGGAGGCGTACAATTTGGACCCACAAGTGATCTCGCAGTTGGCGGTGCACGTCGACCCGTTCGACCTTCCCCAGAATACTGTTCGATATTTGTGGAAGTACACCACAATGCTGACCCAGGTCTCGTCGCTGGTCACATTGATGTGAGGGGAGAAACTGCGGAAGGGCAGGAACCCTGGCTGAGAGCGGAGGAGCGTTTTTTCCATGATTTTAATCATCATGCTGCTACAATAACGAGACACGCGACAAGGACGCCTCTGACCACTCCAAAAGATGAACACGCTATCCCCTTACAGCGAGTTAATGTGCCCGTATTGAATCTAGAGTGGATCATGAGCCGGTTGAACCCGGCTACCTTGGAGAGGCTCATGCAAGTTTGTGGACTCGTCGGGCGGTCCCCTTTCCCTCCGTCTTCCTCTGGTAAAGCGCGCGAAGGCTCACGGAGAATTCCAGTCGCTGACGCGCGATTGTTACGAAAGGCGGGAATTATCGAGGACGCTTTGTCCACAATAACAGTCGGATAGATGATGCCTTTCTTAGTTGTGGAGGAGAAAGCCACCGGTTTACGACGACGATGGATCGCGTGGCCACGCGACAAGAACAGTGACGACCCTTATGAGGCCAATTTTCCTCTTTTACACATTTCCCATTATTTGCTGCCTGTGATGGCTGAGGCCGCTTCCTGCCTGGATGTAAAGGCATCCTTTTTTCAAGTCTCTTTACCGCGGGAGACTCGGCATCTCTTTCGATGCCGCGTGGAGGACGGCACGCTGGTGGAGCTGACACGGCTCCCAATGGGATACAAGGTCAGCCCAGAAATCCTCCAGATTATTACTTCGGCAATTGCGGGGGCGACGACGGTGGTTCACCGCCTCTGGGCTGCACCTCCATTGGTGCGTATCGTCGTATGGATCGGTAATATACGCATTGCAGGGTCGAAAAGCGGTGCGACATTGTGGGAAGCCCAAGTGCTTCGTAATGCGGACAGTTGTCACGCATCCATGGGGGAGGACCGCGAATCGGGAGCCACGCAGTACACCTTCCTCGGGGTGCAGTTTGATCACACTCCAGACGGTATTTCTGAGTGACAAGTTTGTCCGCTCTGTACGCGCCATGCCGGCGCTCAATCCTTTAACCATCGCGGAAATGGAGGTTATGGCGTCACGCTTTTTGTATGCGGCCGCCATTTTGTGCACGCGTTTATGTGCATATTACTTTTTCATCAAGGCAGTGCGACGACGATTATCCGCACTTAACCGGGGGATTGTGCTGGAGACATCCCCGGCTAACCTTCCGCCGTCAGCGGTTGGTTTGGATGAGAGACTACAACACATCATCGAGAACAATCGTAAGTGAATGATCAAGCCCACGGAAAAGGCATCGGCAGCCATCATCACGGATGCATCGCTCCATGGATGGGGCGCCGTTTTCATTCCAGACTCCGGCGACGTTAAAATTGCCGGAGGGAAATGGGGGAAGAAGCCTTTTCTTATCGTGCAGGCCGAGGCGCTCGCGGTACGCTTAGCCTTAACGGCCTTTTCCGCCATCTTGCCATCCACCATGGACGTTTGGGTGGACAACACTTCGCTGCAAGGAGCGGCGAATAAAGTCAGCTCAAAATCACACGCCATGACGTGGGAGCTGCGACGGATACATGGGTTTTTGGACTCTCGCGGAATACAGGCATCCTTTGCCTACGTACGGTCTGCGGGGTTTCCGCAGACGGCATATCACGCGGTCGTGTGTTTACACTTCAGGATTTAACGAAGGGGTGGAACTTGCGAAGGGGAGCGGCGGGGTCTTGTGGCTGGAGGACCCCAAAGTCTGCCACTTCGTAAGTAATAAATGTTTTAGATCCTACATGAGTTCAAAAGGCCACGGTAGCGGGTCACGATTGTTGCAAACTGATGATATATATATATAGACTTAATTGGTGTTAAACTTTGAGGGTATGGTGAACTCCACTATTATTCCATTCACCCCCTTCGTATTCCTACTTGGTTTGGTTTCTATTATTGAGAATCTCTGGATTTGGCCAGCGGCGCAGGTGAATATATATATATATATATATATTAAAGTAATCAAAAGTTTTGGTTTGCAGTGGTGTGTGGGAGTTCTGCAATTGTACTCATTCCAACCGACTCATTTGTGTGCGTGACTCTCATCGCTGGATGGGACGGTGCGTGGCTGTGTGACTTGTCTCTCCTTTTCCTTTCATTCTGCGTTGACGGGGAGTTGGTTTGTGCTGAAGGCTACACGCCAGTGACAGGATTAATTGCGATGATGATGACTGACCGTGTGGTGCGGTGCCGGCGGTTGTGTGATGCGGACCGCTGCAGTGAAGGTAACGGGAATTTATTGACGCACATGAATAATGCTGAAAGTGACGGGGTCTTTCCGAGGGCGGAATGCAGTTTGTTATCCATTCACATGGGATTAATAAGGGCGGTTGAAGCTGGGGTCAAGGAGGGAGCAGAATTGGGTGGTACAGTCATATCGGAAAAGCCCAAGCAATTATTATATGGTACGACGTCAAAAGGTAATGATGACGTTTTAACGCCTGGTCCACCAGCACCACTGCCGAAACCTAAAGTATCAGATCAAGTTGAACAGGAGAAGCCGTT
>NW_918000.1:0-3529 GCF_000209065.1 Trypanosoma cruzi
GTGGCGCCGTGCAGGCGTACACCGCCGCCAGCGAGGATGGGGACGACGGCTGGGCTCCGATCCGCATCAAGGTGTCCGCGGAGGACATGTACAATCCGTTGAGGCACTGCACTGCGCCGGGGGATCTGCGCATTGACCACGACGGCCGCGCAATAACATGCGGGGCGGACGACGTGTTGACGGAGGAGAGGAGGAAGATTATTCTGAGGCAAACTCTCCCCGCCGCCATTCAGCTGCACGCGGAGCGTCTCTCCGTGAGGCCCGTGACGCGCCCCGTCGTTATTCCGCGTACCGGACTGGGGATGTGCAATAACTTCACCATCCCACACAAGCACCACACGGTGGGTGTGGTTGGTGCCGACATGATTCTCTACGCCAATATTTTTCCGACTTCTGGTCCAGCCGCGTGGGCGGCTTTGTGCGTTCGGCTGGATGATGGTCGTCCATTTGCTGCTGCCGTGAACTTTGACCCGAAGCAAATATTGGTGCCAAATGGAGACGTGCGTGTGGCAGCCCACGAGTTGGGGCATGCTCTTGGGTTTGATGTTGATTATTTTGTGACGTTACATATGATTTCCGAGGTCCCGAACGTGCGCGGGATGTCCAAGGTGTCGGTGATTTCAACGCCGAACACGAAGGCGATGGCGCGTCAGTACCACAACTGCTCCACGCTTGAGGGCATTGAGCTGGAGGACGAGGGCGGTTCTGGAATTGCGCTGTCTACTGGCTCAGCCGGACATCTCAACGTGGTGCCAGGGTCTAGTGCTCTTTGCTAGAGAGGAAGGTAAGCGCCTGCTGCCCATCCGCTGCACGCGGAGAGGCAGGAGGCGCCGCACGAACGGGTCAGAAGGGCACCAGATGGACCCATCTAAATTGCTGCCCGCGGAGCGGTATTTCTATCCGCTGCTGAATTCCATCGGCGCTTATCAGCGCTATACATACCGTTTGCGTGCCGTATGTGACGCGCAACGACAAAAGCTACTGCTAAGCGGAGACATTGAGCAGAACCCAGGCCCCATAGCAGTACTCCAGATGAACGTTTCTTGCCTCACGCCGTCAAATCTCGCAACATTAATGGCGCAAGGAGCAGACATAATGGCCATCCAGGAGACTTGGAAGTCGTCAGAGCAGATCGCCACCATGCACACTGGAGATTATGTGCTCTATGCACAGTCGCGCATCGGCAAGGGAGGCGGTGTGGCGGTGCTGGTGCGTACGACTCTCCGCTCCAAGCGTATACCCCTCACCATCCCCCAGCACGACACCAGCCATGAAGTGGTGGTGGTCCAGGTTGCTCTGGACCAGAACCGTGATCTTATTGTAGCGGGTGCCTATATGAGACCACCACCGCAAGTAACGCAATCCTTCAGGCGGTTAGTAAACTGCCTTCCAGCCTCGTCGCCGCTCCTGCTGTGTGGGGATTTCAACATGCATCACCCACAGTGGGAGCCATTCTTGGAGACTTCTCCAAGCGAGGTTGCTGCAGAATTTTTAGAACTGTGCACGGATGCGGGACCCACCTTGGTTAACACCCCTGGTGAGATCATGTATGCTCGTGGCACAAGAGAACGATCCTGTATCGATCTGACATGGTCAAAGCTTTTGACTGTGTCGGATTGGTCAGCTCCCGTGTCGCCGCTTAGTGATCATTATATGCTGACATTTACGCTGCATCAGGCATTTAAGGATACCATACCTTCGGCACCCCCTTCGGCACCTAAGTTTTTCTACAGTTGGGGAAAGTGCAAGTGGGATTTATTCATCAAGGACCTCGACGCACAACTTCCGGCATATGACTATAAAAAGCAGTCCACCGGCATTAAAGCCTTCACGAGAGCGCTTATAACTTCGTATCGACGACATTGCCCCCGCGGCATGCACAAGGACGGTCCCAGGCTTTGGGACGACACTCTCATGGAGGCAGAGCGGATTGCTACCGACAGCAAGGCCCGCTATCTACAGTTACCGACGCCCGACCGTGTGGCAGAAATGCGACGGACAAGGAGTCAATTCTTCCTCCTACTCCGAGAGCACTTGCGCAACACGTATCTACGCCGCATCAGCAAGTTAAATCCAGGCGAGCCACTCGCATGGAAATACATTTCCGGACGAAAAAAGGCATTACTTCCATCTCCCACATCAATTTTATTAGGAGATGGTCAACACACTTATAAAACAGCAAGGAGAGCAGCGAATGCTCTCAATCGCATCTTTTTCCATTTCACCCCTCTCACAAGGCAGTTAGGTTTTCCAAAGGCATCAACAGACAGAGTGCATCCTTGAACATTAATGCTTCTTTTCTTTTTGGGCAGCAGAACAACAGCGAGTCTGCTGCCTCATTTACTTCATTTTCTTCTACTTCTTCTAGCTCTGAGCCGCAGAACAACAACGAGTCTGCCGCTACGTTTACTTCAGGTTCTTCACTCTCATCTAGTTCTGAGCCAAAGGATAAAAACGAAGCTGCCACCACATCTGGTTTAGTTGCCCATCTTCACTCCCCTCTTGATGCACCTTTTAATCGTACGGAACTGCTTGCTGCGCTACGTAATACGCCGTATGGCAAGGCCCCGGACCGGATGAAGTCTACAGTGAGGCACTGCGACATATTTCGTCAAAGGGCCTCCGATTCCTTCTTCGTTGCATTAACCGCAGTTGGACGACCGGTACGATTCCGGCTGGGTGGATACGCGCTACCATCGTTCCACTCTTAAAACCCGGTAAGTCGCCGGAACTGCTTGAGTCATATCGACCCATCAGCCTTACTTCCATTGTGAGTAAGGTTGCTGAGAAAATGTTACTGAAGAGATTGCTTTGGGTGTGGACGCCGCACCCCCACCAGTATGCATATCGTAGTATGCGCACTACGACGATGCAGCTGGCACACCTGATACACGAAGTGGTGCATAATAGAAATCATTATTTCCAAGTGAACCTTCCCAAGAGGAGCGGTATTGGCAATCGACTCCACTACAGACCCCATCGGACCCTGCTAGTGCTGGTTGATTTCAGCAAGGCTTTTGACTCCATAGATCATCGAGTCCTCAGTTGCTTGCTGGCTAATATTCCGGGGGTGGATTGTAGAAGGTGGCTTAGAAACTTTCTATGTGGTCGCTACGCGAAGACACGAGTTGGCCACAGACACAGCGATCGGCGTCCCATGCTGCGAGGAGTTCCTCAGGGGTCCGTGCTGGGACCATATTTGTTCTCCCTTTACGTACACCCACTTCTCAATCTGCTGAACAGCTTTGCGGGTGTCACAGCAGACATGTATGCGGACGACCTCTCTATTATCGTTAAGGGGCAGTCCCGGGAAGACGCCATTCCCACTGCCAACATGGTTCTTTAAAAGCTGCATGCGTGGAGTCAGGAAAATGGCGTGACCATCAACCCGTCAAAGTGTGAAGCTGCCTGGTTCACACTTTCCACGCACACGGAGTCAGATTATGATCGTGAAGGAAAGTGGCCGCTGGTAGTGGCTGGATGTCAAATCCCAGTCATGACCATGGGGGCATCGCGAACTACGAAGCTT
>NW_918002.1:0-3534 GCF_000209065.1 Trypanosoma cruzi
CTCAGATGCTACGAGTGATGATGGCTGCATTCAGCCCGCGGTTCTTGAATGGGAGGACGGCGATCTCGTTATGATGACGTCGTGTGAGGACGGCAGCCGCAGGGTTTACTGGTCAAGCGCCATGGGGAGTTGGTGGATGGAGGAATACGACACTCTTTCACGCGTGTGGGGCAACTCGCTGAAACGTACAGGGCACGGCGTGCAGGGTGGCTTCGTCAGCGCGACGATCGATGGACAGAGAGTCATCCTTGTCAGCCAGCCGGTATATTCTGAGAAGGATAAAAAAGAAACGGGTCGACTTCACTTGTGGCTGACGGACATGCAGCGAATTTATGATGTTGGGCCGATATCCGCTGAAAATGAGAACGTCGCCGCCAGCACTCTGCTGTACGCCGCAGACGAAGTGCCGTCATTGGAAGGGGTAGAATCGAAGGAAGTAGAGGGAAGACTGCACTGCTCTTACGAGGTCGCTGCAGGGGACGGTAAGTACAACATTGCTTTTCTGGACTTGACGGAGAAATTGAAGGACGTGAAGAAGGTATTGGCTGCTTGGAAGGAGAAGGACGCGTACATTGTGAAAGAATATGGCTGCACGGTCGAAAGCAATGCTAAGAGGCGCCGGGAATGTGGTGTTGTTGGTGAACTCACGAAAGGGCTGGTTGGCTTTTTATCCAGCACGTCAAATGAAAACACATGGATGGACGAGTACCTCGGGGTGAACGCCACAATAACGAAAGTAACGGGAGGAAAAGTGACCAGCACGGAGAAGGGCGTGAAGTTCCGGGGAGCGTGGGCGGAGTGGCCTGTTGGCAGGCAGGGGCAGAATCAGCTGTACCACTTTGCGAACTACAAGTTCACTCTTGTGGCGACGGTGTCCATCCACGAGGTGCCGGAGGGAGGTACCCCCATTCCTTTGTTGGGTGTGAAGCTGAGTGAAACCGACAGCCCGCTGATTTTTGGTCTTTTTTACACCCACGACAAAAAGTGGATGGTGGCATTCAACGGCAGTTTTGAGGCTCCGTCGCATGATGACGATGTCGAATGGAAACCAAACACGAAATATCATGTGGCACTGCATATGGATTCTGATGATGGGTTGATGGTGTACGTGGATGGAAAGACGATATACGACAGCGAATATGAGGTCTATGGACACGAGGACGATGAGGATTATGAGAGCTTTCCTCAAAAGTTAAAAACGCTGTTGAGGCCCCACGGCATCTCGCACTTCTACATTGGCGGGGACGGCAAAAGCGAATCGGGCAACATTGACGTGACGGTGAGCAACGTCCTGCTGTACAACCGCGCATTGAAAAATGATGAACTTAAAGCGCTAACGAAGGCGGACGCTGTTGGCACTCCAGAGGCGAATGTTTCGGCTTTGAAAGGTGCGCCTCAAAGCAATCATGCGAGTGAAACTCTTATTCAATCTGACAGTGAGACTTTTGTCATCAAAGAAGTGAAGCAAGACGCCACGTCATCACAGCAGAGAAAAGACGCACAAGATCGGTCATCAGAAGAGGAAAATAAAAAGACCGCTGCTTCGGCCACATATTCTGACAGCCATGCCGTGGCCGACACAAAGAGGAGGGAGGAGCAGATGGAGAAAGCGGCAAACGATGTTGATGACCTGCCGCCCCCCTTGTCTCCAGCACCGGAGGCAGCCAGCGGCCACAAATCACCCGATGCCGAGGATGCTCTCGGCGTGGAGCACCCTGAACAGGAGGAAGAGTCATTGCTGCCCATCGTTGCTGGATCGACGGTGGATGAGGCGAGCGAAATGGATGAGGCCATTCCGCAGAGTCGAACCTCTGACGATCCGGCGCAGCAAACCACTTTACCTCTTCTTTCAGAGGGCGTGGACGACGAGCCGTCTTCTCTCTCCACGTCCACCAGCAATCAACGCAGCGACCGCGAAGAGAAGGAGGCGCACTCCCATGCTGCCGTGGGCACGAACAGCGGCCTCAACTCATCCAACACCACTGAAGTGACGACTGCGGATGTTACAACAGCCACCTCTGAGCCCAAAAGCGATCCAACAACTGTTCAACGCGAAGATGACGTGTCGGATGACGTTGGTGCTGCACCGGATCATCCGAACACAGAGCCTGGGGAAAGAGATATCCAATCGGAGTCCAACGCAGCGCCGCTCTTGGGCAATGAAATTTTTGATGTGGAGAATATCACCGAGTTGTTGTCTGTGGGTGTAAAGGGTGACAGCACCGTGCAGGGTTGTGTATCTCGGATGCTATTATTGCTGCTGCTTCTGGGGCTGTGGGGCACTGTGGCTCTCTGCTGAGGTGTGAGGGAGGGTGGAATTGCGGCTTTCCGTGGAACAAAAAATGTGCAGCTTCCCAGCACTACGCACTGAATTTGTCAAGGAGACTTCTTTTTTTTTTTTTTTTTTCTTGTTACTTTCTTTTCTCAAATAAAATTTTTTTCTTTTTTTTTTTTCTCTTTTTTTTTTTTTTTTTGCTGCTGGTGCTCTGTTGGAATAATCCGCGCTTTTGTGTTTTTCTTTTTTTAATGGTCGCCTGCTACAATCCGTCATCAGTGATGCCATTCCCCCTCTTTTTTTTTTTGCTTTTTTTCTCGCCCACACGCGGTGCCGGCCCTGCGGCTGTGCGTCCCACTGACTGCACGAAAGGAGGATTGGAGGAACAGGCCGGATGCCGCATGAAATGTGAGGGATGTTGTGTGGGCTGGTGGAATAATGCGATCTTTCTTTTTTTTTTTTGCTTCATTTTTTTTTTTTTTGGTGCGGGCAATATTTATATAAACACGGTCGATTTGTGCTGCTCAGCACATGAAATAAAAGCCCTGCCGCATCAATTTTTCATTAATTTTTTTCTTTTACTTTTGGGAGTCATGCCGGACTCCCACCCGTTCTTTTTTTGTTTTCTTTTTTAATCCCTGCAGTTTGTTTCTGTAGTTACCGTATCTGCTGTCACTGTGTGTCTTTGTATCCCGTTGAGTGTTCCTCTGCTGACTGTGCAGTTGACATGCCCTCGTTCCTTTTTTTTCTCTTCTTTCCTTCTAGAGGCATCGATGTTCCGCGACGACGATTGTTTGTGTTCCTCATTGCGATGGCACGAGGGCGACTGGGCGCCGGCCTGCTGAGTGCACTAGGAGTGGAGCGGATGGTGTGCGCCGTGCCTCACTGTGCGTGTGGGACGCCAATCCGCTGGGGAAGGGAGAAGTGAAGGACTGCGGTATGTACTTGTATCCGTCCCGTCCCTCTTGTTGCCGCCGTGTTTGTGCTGTGCGCATGGCTCTTTACTGCGGTGCGACGTGGATGGCGTTGCTATTGCATGTGCCCTTGTGCATGCGCTGTGCGACGGGCTTCTCTTCCCCATGACACCGTCCTTGTGTGCGGGAGAGTGGACGGAGTGGAGATGTGTGAAAGGAGTGAGGGTGGCTGTTGTTCCCGCACATTTTCGTCTTCCACACACGTGACACCACCCGGCAGCCTCTCGCAGCACCCATGCCGTGAATTGAGAGGATGTGAAGGTCTGCTCCAAGCACGAGGAGGAC
>NW_918003.1:0-3534 GCF_000209065.1 Trypanosoma cruzi
ACCGCCATAGACAGATGGTGGCCGCCCAACGCTCCAGAAAAACATGCCCAGCACGCACGCGCACAATAAATGACATGCGCAAACGCACGGCACAACGGCGGAGAAGCGCACACGGAAGGGATGCGGCCCTCCACATCCGTCGCAGCCCACCGCGCGCATCACACCCGCAGGAAGAGTGACTCGCGGTGCGCGCTCCCTCTCTCCTCCTTCCCTTCATGCCCACGGAAGAAGCAGCAGCCACCCGCAACCGCCAGCACACGCCACAAAAAAAGCATCCAAATACACTGCAATGCGCATTCTATGTGGTTGTGTGTGCCTGCAGAAGCACGAGTCAAAGATGTAAACAAAGATGAAAGGAGCATGTGAAGGGACGCACAAACAAAAACGAAGAGCAGATGTGCACGGCAGAAATAACAGAACTGCTCAAACTCATAACTGCACTGCAACCCAAGCAGAGGCAATTCATACAGGATTTATTTAAAATAATTAAAAATAACAACTCCCTTTCATCATATATTAGCCCCCCTCGCACACAATAATTATATAAAAAGAAAGAAAAAGTCGTCCTTTATTACTGCTCCACAAAAAAAAAGAAATTGTTCTCCTTTATTACTTTTCCACACAAAAAGAAAAAAAAAGTATTGTCCACTACTACTGTTCCACCCAAAAAAAGAAAAAAAAAGAAAAGAAAAACTACACACAAAAGAAACATTTCGCCTGGCTGCCGTGTGGCCACACCAAGCTGTCTGCATATATTTTGTCCGAAAATAAAATTAAAAGATATTTAAATGTCTTTCAACCGTCTGACCCTCTGTATGTCCGCACACCGTTTATATTTCATGGGGTCATCTGCGTGTTGCTGCTCCCCTCAGCCCTTTCATCGGCGTGCGAGTGCGGCCCGCAGAGCACAGTCACTCGTGTGTGGGGGCTGAGAGAAGCACGCAGACATGACTGGAGTCGCGTCTCTCCATCGGGAGAGTGAGCGCAAAAAAAAAAAAACACGGCGGCAGGGTGTGGCTGTGCGTGTGTGGCGCTGCGGGTGTCTGCCCGCCCCGGCCGCAAAGAAAAAAAACAAGAGGGAAAGAAATGTGTGCTCCGCCCCACAGGCCCTCGTCGCACGCCCACACGTCACGGCTCCCTCAGCGCGCCGTTCGTCGCGGCCCCTCCTCATGCGTGCAGCAGGCGAGGCGCAGAGGGCCGTCGTCATGAGCGTGTCGGTGGGTGTGCGGGTGGAGCAGTTGGGCGGGAAACACACGGCACCCCTCACAGGAAGAGTGCAGCAAAAAAAACAATTGAAGAGGGAAGAGTAGAAAAGAAAAAACGTCCATAGTGATTGCCCCAAAAGCAAAATGAAAGAGTGGAGCACAAAAAAAAACTTAAATTTTTAAAAAGCAAACAAAAATGATTAAAAACAAACATAAAAAAACATAAAAAATTACACTCGACCAAAAAGGAAAAAAACTAAAAGCAGGAAAAAAACGCTTATGGTGGTTGCCCTAAATCATCAAGCAAAAAAAAAGAAAAGTAATTAAAAAAAAAAAATTATTCTTTACGAAGTAAATTTTATCCCTAGCGGTGTGTGTGTGTCGCTGCGGAGGAGAGGGCAAGTGCTCTACACTGAGACCGCACACTCCTCACGCAGCCGCAAATCCCCACAGCCCAAGCAGAAGAAGCAGCGGCAGCAGTCCGCTCCCAGCAGAGGTAAAGCTTACCGCAGCCGCATGCTCTGCGGTGGTAGCTCTCTCCACAGTTGCGCTCCCCAGTGCTGACGGTAATTCCACTGGGCCATGCACCGCGGCAACATGTTCTGTGGTGGCCATTCCCTCCACTTGTGGTTCTGGAGCTCTCGTCGGAACGGGTTTCCTGTCCTTGATTGCACGCATCTCAGTGGAATTCAGTGGGCGATTGTACAGAAAGACGTTCGTCACCGTCACATTAGTTTTTTGGCCGGCATCCTCACCGCACGCGCCAAAGCAAAACCAAAAAAGCTCAAGTGGTGTCTCACCTTTTAACGGCACTTCTTCCTCCCCCAGCGACTTACCATCAATGTACACAGAGGCCTTTTGGCCTTGCAGCATGAGTGCCACTTGGTGTTCTTTCTTCGGCTCCCAAGTGCTGCTTTGTGTTTTTGTGTTGTCCTCGAACATCTTCCCCCACTTGTTATCTGCGGTATACGACACTCCCATGGTATGATTGGAATTATTGTTCGCCAACGTCGCAGTCAGTAGAGGAGTGTTATTACTCGGAGCCTCTTCGATGATCACCGACGCCACAAGTGTGAAGTTGTGGCTCAAGGATATATGACGCACATTATTAATCCGAGTGTTCACGGACCATGATACCCTGGAGCTAGGCTCCGTCAACTGAAATCCATCTTTGACCTTCGTGGCATTTCTTACCGTCGCATTCAGGCAAAGATACTCGTCGTACCACGTGTCACCGCTGGCCGTATCGGACAAAACCGCCACCAGACCCGCTGTGGGTATAGACAAGCTGGAGAAGAAGACGTCCTTTTGCGCCCAGGTCTTCAGGACAGAATTGATTGTACTCACTTCCTCCGTCAGTCGAGAAAGTGAAATGACACTGCCTTCACCATTGTCCCTCTGCTGTAACAGATGCAAATTACCATCCGAGTACATCAGGCTGCTGGCGAACTCCTCCTTCCCAGCACTGTCGATGCCAACCGGTCCAAAATAAAACGAGCGGTTGTTGTCCGTGACCCAAAGATAGAGCGCTCTTTTCCTTTTCTCCCCCAAGAAGTCCCCTCTCTGTGTGTACAGCATGACCTTCCTTCCCTCAATGGTTGCGGTGATAAGGGCTTCCACACGCAAGATCGGATCCCAAAAGTATAATCCTGGGTTGGCCCACACGCCTGGAAGCGTCCCGGCTGCCTCCGTCCACTTTGTCCCCATGTCACGCGACTCGTACACCCTCTGGCCATTCTTGCAATTAACAATCATAAGAAGTGATCCATCCCATTCGGTGATGCGGGGGTCAAAGCATTTCGCAGGGGAAACGCCAGTTGAGAGCGCCCAGGTACTGCCGTTGTCCGTCGAATAAATGATCATGGAGTAATCGTTTTTTGCTTCATTCACCGCCATCAGAGGAAACACAAGCGTGCCATCCTCCATCAGAACACCTGAGCCACCAGCGGCAAGAAACCCCGTCCATTTACCTTTGTGAGCATCTATAGTGCTCTCGTTTAACAGAGACCTGATTTGGTCCCATTTGATCCGTTCAGTCGGATCGCTGCTCGTAGGCTCCCTCACATCACCCACAACCAGTTCAATTCGTAGTTTGAATCCGCTAGATGTCCGATTTCCATCAGTTTGTTTGTACTCATAAAGGCTTCCCGCAAGAAGAAACACCTTATTGCCCTTCGTGGTGGTTGTGGGGTGGTAAAAAAAACCCACACTATTATCCGCTCCATCCGTTGTACCAAGCACGGTGTTTGCCTTCCATGTACTTTCATTCACCTTGCCAACAAGAGTGGACCAATCCCACGTGGTGTCGATGTACTCCGCAACAACATCA
>NW_918004.1:0-3534 GCF_000209065.1 Trypanosoma cruzi
GGGGTTGTCAAAAGCCCCTCTAATGTTACTCTGCAGCCAACAAAAGTTTTACCCACACCAAAATGGCAAAAAGGGCATACACCGAAACACACGACCGAGGTTTGCTACAGCCCATACTTTATGAATCTTTATCTCATGAGTATTTTGTATTGCTTTTTTACATCATGGACAAAATGTCGGCCGGCTATGGAAAGCAACGTCCTTGGCAGACGACCTCTATTTTGCACGGCAGGACATTGCTGTGCTTTGAGTAGCGGTGCTTCCACATACGCATTTCACGATCCCATTGGCGTGGTGCTCGAAGCAGGAATTGGCTGTGCCATATATATATATGTGCTACGCGTGTTTTATTATTATTGTTTTTAATGTGCTCAAACACCTTTCGTCATCACTTTTGTTGCACAGGGACACACAGTTTGCTGCTGTGGACTGCCTTGTGGTTTGTATATGTTTTTTATATTTTGCGCTTTTTGGAGTTGTATTTTTGCGCGGTGGAGCATACGTGCAGGGGATGCGTGTGTGTGAAGGGCAGGGAGTTTGCCGCATTTCCCACGTAGCAGTGTGAGTATACTTGCAGAGAAGACTCTTACGGCCATGCATTGTTCTTGTCAGTCCCTATTTGCAGTCCAATTTTATTGTTTAAATTTGTGGCAGCTTTCACTGTGTGCAGCTATAATTAGGGTGTGAAAGGAGAAATGCCTCGCATCGGGTTTTCCGCCGCAAAAGGGCGTACTTTTTTTACCTTTTCTGTGGTGCTGGGTCTGAGGCATCGAAAAATGTTCTGTCTCCTCTTTTGCTCATGAGGTGGTGTGTTGACGACGCACGTGTCGAACCATGGCACAGCGGCGCTCTCTGCAGATGGTGGTGTCTTCACGAGCTTTTTTAATGTTGTTTTAAGTGGCACCATTTGTTTGCGCTCCGATGCGGGGGCGATGGGGATTCCGGAACATCTGCTTTTGGTGGCAGTGTGTACATGCTATTTGAACTCGTGAGATAGTTTTTGGAGACCCGCTGCTGTGGTGACGTGAGCGTTTTGTCGTCCAGTTGTGTTTGTTTTTCCCTACGTATCCACCGGCGGAATTGCAGCACGAGGTGTGGGCGTGTCAACCCCGTAGGCCTCAACGGGGAGCACACACACGGACGTACACAGTTTACTTTGTATACGCTGCCTGAGGACGTGATTGCCACGGGGCGGTGCTGGTGGCGCCACACCTACCCACGCCACGTCTGTTATAACTGTTTGTGCGGAGGCTGACAATGGGCACCGCATACTGTTGCTGCCACTCCCATAATCGATGTGTCTTTTGTCCCATGCTGCTTTCGTTACTTTCGTAGAATAACTTTTCACCACTTCCCAGCTCCCAATATCCAAAATGCGCTCTTACGCATCTCTCGCCGCGCTTCTCAGAGCATTAAACAAGCACTACTGCCAGGTGCTGCTCTGAACTGCTGTTGTGTTGGTGATGCTGCTTAATTTTGTTTCACTGACGATAGACACAAATGTGTGGCAGGTTCCCTCCATCCCTGTGTACTGCAGCGCGTTTGCACCCTCTCCAACGCGGGAGCCAAGGGTTGCTCTTATTGTTGTTCATACGGGCTACTCTCCCAGCTGGTGCAGGATGCAGGTGAGCTCCATTCTCTCCCGCGTGTCTGTAACAACGATTGGCATGGGGGCGAATTACACACACACATCCCGCCCGTCGTTGCTGCTGGACTGCATAACTGACGAGGGCCTGCGCGATGAGGACGTGGTGGTGGTGTTCGATGGTGGCGACACGATGTTCACCGGACCCCTTGGGATAAAGCAGGCCGTGGAGGAGTTTATGGCAAAAACAGCGCCCACCGCAGACGCCTTCAACGCCACGGCGGTGCATCGAGGTGAGGCAACAGCCCCCTTGTTGTTTGAGAGTGACCCGGTCTGTTATGCGCCACAGATGGAACTCATGGTCCCATGGGGGCCTCAAGAAAACTTTGCGAAATGCGGTTGGTACTACGAACGTGTATGGGAAGCCGCCAAGTCCTCTGCGGATCAGCGCATGGTGCGTTTTCTGGCGTCGGAGTACCGATACCTTGCTGGTGGAGGAATGGTGGGGCGTGTGTGGGCGTTTCGAGAGGCGTACAAAGCATATGCAAGCCTTCTGGCGACGAGTGATAAATGGTGGTGTGACCAGAGCATCTGGTTGCTGTTGCATGTGTGGAGCGTGACCCGGGATACGAATGTGACTGCCGATTTCCGCATACGATACGGACTTCTGAGTCTTGACTACAACAACTCCTTTTTTCTCACACCGCGTTCCGGGGCCTTTGGGTCCCCGGCGTTGTACCACTTTCCTGGGCCCCCCTACTTTTGGGACAAAATGCCTACACTGCTGAACCGCACAATGTGGGTGGACTGGCTGCGTTATTCTCCTGAAGTCATGAATGAGACCAGGGATTTTGTGCAGAATGCCACTGTGAAAATATACGACGCCGATCGGAAGGCAAAAACAATTCCCTTTCCTGAAGTCTGCTCGTTGAACGACGTTCTCAATCCTGAGTGGTTGGCCCTTCAGCTTAGTAAATAATTTTTGCAGTGGTCATGCCTGGTGTGGTCCACACAATAACACTGTGTGCGCGATGTAACTTGATGTGTTGAACAGCTTGTGGAAGGATTGCGTCCGATGGTGCAACCCTTTCTATTGTCCTCTATTTAAATGGAAACCTGTAATTCTTTTTTGTTTGCTCTTTTGGTTTCTCTCCGGTGTATTGCGGGTGCGTCGTGGTTGAGTCGCGTTGGAGGGTGAGACCATTCTCATTTTTCACACCACCCACTTCCTCGGGCCAGCCTTGCTGCGTGGTCGTGGGCCACTGGGGGAAGGGCTCGAAAGGGACGCTCATTCGCAAGTCGCTCGGAAACCACTTCATATGTATGCACCGGGTTTGTTTCAGACCACCAGACCGTTGTTCCGTTGCTTTTTTCCCCTGCAGGTCGTTTTTGTAATTGTTTAATGTTTTTTTAATTTTGCTGATTGAGCGGTAACATGTGAGGGAAAACAGTTTTTATTTGGTTTAAAAAATCGTTACTAAATGTGCGTTAAGATGAAGCTAAACAAGTGGTGGGCGCCTGTTTTGGCACTTATTTTCCTCATGCATTACATGGCTTGTGTTTGTGGTAATAAACCACCTGGAGGGTGGCGAGGGAAGTTTGTTTTTTACTTTTTCCAGTCTCTCACCACTGCACAACGCACTGTTGTTTGTGTGGAGAGGCGACACACATGGAAGGCGCGGAATAGTGCTAATTTTTGAATTCACAATGGGTCGATGTAAAGCAGAGTTTAATTTTTGAGGGAGTTAATTTTTGCTTTTTTTTTTTTGCTTGATGGGTTTTTAGTCTGAAATGTTATTTAATTTATTCAGGATGTAATTTCGTTTTGCTTTTGTGTGTAGGAATAGAGGAGAGGAGTATATACCGCCAAATAAACGTTTGATCATTTTTTTTTGTTTGCTGGGGTTCTTGGGCTGCTGTATAATTAAAATTCTCCAGTATTATTATTA
>NW_918006.1:0-3535 GCF_000209065.1 Trypanosoma cruzi
GATTGCACTCCTCCGAAGATCATTCGTTTAGAAAATGCCGCAGACTTCTTTCTGCAAGACAAGAAAACCCTAGCTGCAGATGCAGCAGCTGCATCTCCGTGTGTCGAATATCTGGTACCACGCGTATCATCGCACTGCCCTCACCTAGTCAATTACTCTAGCCCAACGCTTCCTGCAGCATCTCTATAATTCTCCCACGGCGGCATTTCAGATGGATGATGACGTCTTCCAATTCTATTTATTCGGTTGTTGGAAAATGCACTTATCTTGGAGAAGCGCACCCAGCTCCTGGAAGCTTTGCAGCTCTACCCAAACATCGTCAATTTTTTCATGCTACGCTACGCGTTCCTGGCAGACCCGTATCACATTTTTTATTTATTTATTTATTTATTTATTTATTTATTTACACCCGTGCCTGATTCCTGCAAGTTGTTTGAAAGAAATGACAATGTTTCCCTTTGCTCGGTAACGCGGTGGAGCGATACTGCCGCCCACATTTCAGACTTGGCATGCAATCACGGCGCTGTCCAGGTGCCGCTCGCCCTTGTTGATGAAAACGGGCCGTCGGATGCAACGTTAACCGTGGCCACCCCGATGACAGGCTTGCGATTGGTTTCGGGATCTACCACCAGACACTGTGGGGATTCGAGCCTTACAGGACATATTGCGAATCTCCGGGCGCCTCAATTACCCAATTGCGAGAATCAATTGATCTTGCCCATCATGGGCGCAGACCGGGAGTTCGGGCGCGTGGCAAGGGCTCCTCGTTGCTGAAAGGGAGCGATAGATCGCTGACAACACGCCTATGCCATCGTGGACGTGTAGAATCGAAACGCTCAGCTTCATTCGCGGGTGGAAGAGGCGCATAACAACCCATCGACGCGCAAATCTAACATTGCGGTCGCCGGCAGCCTTATTGCAGAACGAGAATACACGGTCGCCGGACACGAACAGTAGTTGGAGACAGATAATTCCCAACTACAGGAGCGAGAGGCACGCGCTAGCGCACGAGAGGCGCGGCAAAACGCGTGAGAAGCGGAGACGGCGAGCCGGGAAGAAGCCTCCGCCACACGGAGAGGTTTGACAGATGAACCTGTCACGCGTCAAAATACGGTCGAAGATGGCGTTACCAAAAAACAGCGTCAGACGCATCGCTTAATGGTCGAGGGCGCGCCGTCACGCACGGCCCAACGCAATCTCACGCAAGAGAGGCGGCAGGTTATTCCTCCAGACGTCTCAGGGCAATTTGGGTGACCACATTTTTGTTCCTCGTTGCCTTTGCCTTCCCGCACTTCCCCTTGGACGACCATTCTGGTAGAGAAGAAGAGGAACGAAGGTTCCGCGCCTTCGACGTCACCACTCGGGCCGCGCGTGTATGGGAAGAATCAATTGATTCTCGCAATTTTGGTATTTGAGGCGCCCGGAGATTCGCAACATGTCCTGTAAGGCTCGAATCGTCCCAGAGTTTGGCGATTTTTCCTGAAACCAAGCGTAAGCCTGTCATCGGGGTGGCCACGGTTAACGTTGCATCCGACGGCCCGTTTTCATCAACAAGGGCGAGCGGCACCTGGACAGCGCCATGTTGGCGTAACAAGTCTAACATGTGGGCGCCAATATCGCTCCACTCGTAGGCCGTGTATAATTAACCAAAGCCATTTCCTTCAACCAACCTCGCTGTGTCCGTAAACTTAAAATAAAAATAAAAAATTATCTGGTCGCCATCGGCTCCCCAATCTCCTAAAGTCGTGGCCTTCCAAAATTCGAAAGACAGGAAAGTGTCATACATAATTGCATTCGTTTTACCCGGATACATATATAAATTAATTAATTTCGCCAGCTCTCCCGCGATCATACCAAAAATAAAAAAGGGTAATAACTCCTCCAAGCCACAAAATCGCGCAATGTTCGTCCTTCTTCTTCTAAATTGAAACCCCCCAACAGAAATAACGCAACAGACACATGTGCAGCGCAATATCTTTCCCTGTCCCGCGTTCCATCTTACTTCCCATGCGTGCCACGGCGGTGGTGCCGGCGTTACATCTGAAGTGATTCCAAAATAACAGGCAGCATGCTGTGGAGAGTGGATGCCTAAAAAAAATGCCCACGTCAGTGTCTAACTGGAAATGACATCAATATATATATCCGCGATACAAACTACCCGTGTGTGGCCGTAATAAAGGCAAACACTGAGACACGTGTGGAGCAACGTAAAAAAAAAAGAAAAGGGAAGGAGTAACTAATGAAATACCCCACAGAAACACATCAACATATACGCAAGGTAACAAATCATTCCGCATAATTCTTCGTTCTTCCTCTCGTTCCTTATACACAACACCAGAAGCATAAAAAGTGACAGGCATGCTCTCCCACACAGTAAACGTGGAACAGGAAAGGCATTGCAGTCATATGGAAAAAATAGAAACAATGCACAAAAAACAGCGAAAATGCCGTTGCAGAGTCCGATGGGTGGCTGCGCAGCTACACAGCCGTGGCCCCACGCCCTCCCTCATTGACCAGCAACACACAAGTCCTAATTTCATCCATTGAAAGCCACAGAATGGCGTTATCGTTTTCTACCCCTAATGTTTTCTCAAATAAATCCAGTGCTCCGCACAACAGCCACCATCGCGGAACACGACCTCGTTACTGAGTAAAAATCTGAATAAAAACCCCGAGATCCGGAGAGGGCGCTGCAGCGGCGAGCGTGCAACACACATCCGTGACACAGCCGCCCTGGGCTAGCGCGACACCTCGATAATCCGTTTTTGCCAAAATCGATAAAAATAAAATAACAAAAGAAACGACTCAATCAACCAAGCATCCGATAAATAATAATAATAAAGAAGTAAACACACTGCCAAAAGCACCTACGTTATACCGCATCCATGAGGAGCCTCGTACACCCTCGCCACGTGGAGGTACTGTTTGGGCAGACACTTTCCAACTCGAGGTAAAACTGCGCTACATTTTTCGTCAAGCGGATCATCTTCACCTGTCCAAAGTGGCATAATTAATGCTGCAGCTCGCACTGGATGAACAGCCCAGCAGTTTCAGGGCGTCTGAGCGGATGTCACCGGTCACAGACTGCAAAGACGGTGCTGGTGGTCGGTACGACGAAGCAACGGTGGTGCCTGAGGCGTACGACAATAACGTTATGTCGTGAGGCTTCTGCGTATCCTCGTCGTTCCCCTCGTCATCGCGCAGCAGTGCCTCCAGTCCGCCACGCCGCGGCTCGCGCAGCTCCTGCCAGTGGCGGTCCTCCGCGTACCACACAACGACGCTGTACACAGTGGCCGCAAGCAAAGCAGTGGTCAGCAGAAATACAGTAGCCGCGTACGCCCTCGCACCGCCGTCGCTCGGCGCAAGGTGTTTCGCCGCGCTCACCAGGCACAGCGCCGCAAGGAGCACAAAGCTCGCCGCGTGCATCACCGTCAGGAAGGCCGAGCGCACCATGTTCGTGAAGGCAACCACGCCCGCACCGCGCAAGCAGCACAGCCGCCATGCAGAAATACTGGACGTCGCAGCCTCCCACGGC
>NW_918012.1:0-3549 GCF_000209065.1 Trypanosoma cruzi
TGTTTTTGCAGAACAGTAGTAGAGGACAATATTTTCTATATTTTTTTGCAGAACAGTAACAGAGGACAATATTTTCTATTTGTTTTTGCAGAACAGTAGTAGAGGACAATATTTTCTTTTCTTTTTTGCAGAACAGTAACAGAGGACAATATTTTCTATTTGTTTTTGCAGAACAGTAATAGAGGACAATATTTTCTTTTCTTTTTTGCAGAACAGTAACAGAGGACAATATTTTCTATTTGTTTTGCAGAACAGTAATAGAGGACAATATTTTCTATATTTTTTTGCAGAACAGTAACAGAGGACAATATTTTCTATTTGTTTTTGCAGAACAGTAGTAGAGGACAATATTTTCTATATTTTTTTGCAGAACAGTAATAGAGGACAATATTTTCTATATTTTTTTGCAGAACAGTAGTAGAGGACAATATTTTCTTTTTTTTTTTTGTAGAACAGTAATAGAGGACAATATTTTCTTTTCTTTTTTGCAGAACAGTAGTAGAGGACAATATTTTCTATATTTTTTTGCAGAACAGTAACAGAGGACAATATTTTCTATATTTTTTTGCAGAACAGTAACAGAGGACAATATTTTCTATTTGTTTTGCAGAACAGTAACAGAGGACAATATTTTCTATATTTTTTTGCAGAACAGTAGTAGAGGACAATATTTTCTATATTTTTTTGCAGAACAGTAACAGAGGACAATATTTTCTATTTGTTTTGCAGAACAGTAATAGAGGACAATATTTTCTATATTTTTTTGCAGAACAGTAGTAGAGGACAATATTTTCTATTTGTTTTTGCAGAACAGTAATAGAGGACAATATTTTCTTTTCTTTTTTGCAGAACAGTAGTAGAGGACAATATTTTCTATATTTTTTTGCAGAACAGTAACAGAGGACAATATTTTCTATATTTTTTTGCAGAACAGTAACAGAGGACAATATTTTCTATTTGTTTTGCAGAACAGTAACAGAGGACAATATTTTCTATTTGTTTTGCAGAACAGTAATAGAGGACAATATTTTCTATATTTTTTTGCAGAACAGTAACAGAGGACAATATTTTCTATTTGTTTTTGCAGAACAGTAATAGAGGACAATATTTTCTATATTTTTTTGCAGAACAGTAACAGAGGACAATATTTTCTATTTGTTTTTGCAGAACAGTAATAGAGGACAATATTTTCTATATTTTTTTGTAGAACAGTAATAGAGGACAATATTTTCTATTTGTTTTTTGCAGAACAGTAATAGAGGACAATATTTTCTATTTTTTTTTTGCAGAACAGTAATAGAGGACAATATTTTCTTTTTTTTTTTGCAGAACAGTAATAGAGGACAATATTTTCTTTTTTTTTTTTGCAGAACAGTAATAGAGGACAATATTTTCTTTTTTTTTTGTGGAACAGTAGTAGAGGACAATATTTTCTATATTTTTTTGTAGAACAGTAATAGAGGACAATATTTTCTTTTTTTTTTTTGCAGAACAGTAGTAGAGGACAATATTTTCTATATTTTTTTGCAGAACAGTAATAGAGGACAATATTTTCTTTTTTTCTTGTGGAACAGTAGTAAAAAACAACTTTTTCTTTTTTTTCTTGTGGAACAGTAGTAAAAAACAACTTTTCTTTTTTTTCTTGTGGAACAGTAATAAAAAACAACTTTTCTTTTTTTTCTTGTGGAACAGTAATAAAAAACAACTTTTCTTTTTTTTCTTGTGGAACAGTAATAAAAAACAACTTTTCTTTTTTTCTTGTGGAACAGTAGTAAAAAACAACTTTTCTTTTTTTTCTTGTGGAACAGTAATAAAAAACAACTTTTCTTTTTTTTCTTGCAGAACAGTAATAAAAAACAACTTTTCTTTTTTTTTTGTGGAACAGTAGTAAAAAACAACTTTTTCTTTTTTTTCTTGTGGAACAGTAATAAAAAACAACTTTTTCTTTTTTTTTTGTGGAACAGTAGTAAAAAACAACTTTTTCTTTTTTCTTGTGGAACAGTAATAAAAAACAACTTTTCTTTTTTTTCTTGTGGAACAGTAGTAAAAAACAACTTTTTCTTTTTTTTCTTGTGGAACAGTAGTAAAAAACAACTTTTCTTTTTTTTCTTGTGGAACAGTAATAAAAAACAACTTTTCTTTTTTTTCTTGTGGAACAGTAATAAAAAACAACTTTTCTTTTTTTTTTGTGGAACAGTAGTAAAAAACAACTTTTCTTTTTTTTCTTGTGGAACAGTAATAAAAAACAACTTTTCTTTTTTTTCTTGCAGAACAGTAATAAAAAACAACTTTTCTTTTTTTTTTGTGGAACAGTAGTAAAAAACAACTTTTTCTTTTTTTTTTGTGGAACAGTAGTAAAAAACAACTTTTTCTTTTTTCTTGTGGAACAGTAATAAAAAACAACTTTTCTTTTTTTTCTTGTGGAACAGTAGTAAAAAACAACTTTTTCTTTTTTTTCTTGTGGAACAGTAGTAAAAAACAACTTTTTCTTTTTTCTTGTGGAACAGTAATAAAAAACAACTTTTCTTTTTTTTCTTGTGGAACAGTAGTAAAAAACAACTTTTTCTTTTTTTTCTTGTGGAACAGTAGTAAAAAACAACTTTTCTTTTTTTTCTTGTGGAACAGTAATAAAAAACAACTTTTTCTTTTTTTTCTTGTGGAACAGTAATAAAAAACAACTTTTTCTTTTTTTTTTGTGGAACAGTAGTAAAAAACAACTTTTTCTTTTTTCTTGTGGAACAGTAATAAAAAACAACTTTTCTTTTTTTTCTTGTGGAACAGTAGTAAAAAACAACTTTTTCTTTTTTTTCTTGTGGAACAGTAGTAAAAAACAACTTTTCTTTTTTTTCTTGTGGAACAGTAATAAAAAACAACTTTTTCTTTTTTTTTTTGTGGAACAGTAGTAGAAAACAACTTTTCTTTTTTGTTTTTTTTTGTGTGTGGAACAATGGTGGAGGAAATCTTTTTTTTTCTACGGTGGTTAAAATGTGAGGAACGGGAATTTTTTTTAAATGAATTTTGTTTGATTTGCCACTGCTTTCCGCCGTGGACGCCTGCTGTGCATTTGGGTTTGTGCGTCCCTTGAGATGCCTTACGCCTCTTCTCTTTTTTCTCTTTCCTTTTTTCCTACTTTGTTGAGCGTGGCAGTGGGCGCCCACAGACACACGCGCAGGACACACACATTGCAGTGCAGGTGGATGCTTCCTTTGTACTCGATGCTTGCAGTTGCGTGCAGCTGCCGCTTCCTTCCGTGGGCGTGAGGGGAAGGGAGGAAAAAGAGTGCGCACCGCGAGTCTCTTTTTCTGTTGACGTGATGCACCGCGTGTGACCGCGTGGGGTGAGGCGCCGCTTCATGGGTGGATAAGGATCCGCCTGCGCGTGTGGCTCTTTGTGCAATTGCTGGCTCTGTGAGCGTTGTGTGTTTTCTGCATGGCCGTGGCCGTATCCCGTTGGCCGCGGGACTGAACTGGAGGCGGGTGGCGGTGTGTCGCTTTTCCTTGCCCATTGTGGGTGAATGCGGGCGGTGCGCGCGTTTGTTGTGTGGACGCC
>NW_918013.1:0-3549 GCF_000209065.1 Trypanosoma cruzi
TGTGAGGGAATGGCATTTACATGCTTGCTGGAAAATACAACAGGGAAAATGTCGCTGTTTGTCGGGGTGGGGCTGACGCGGCCTCATGGGGCCTTTTGCTGGTAAAGGGGAATGTCAGTGAAGAACAGGACAAAGGAATTGTTTGGGAAGTTACTGACGATCTCCCGTGCACTTCGATTGTAAAACTTAATGAATCTTGGGCATTGCTCATTGGAGGCGGTGGATCGGGTATTAAGATGGATGACGATACGCTTGTGTTTCCCTTGGAAGCAGTGAAGGAGCACGGCACTGAAAGTGAAGCAAAGGAAGAAAAGAATAACAACGTTTCGCTGATCTTGTACTCCTCGTATACTAAGAATTGGACGCTCTCGAAGGGGATGTCTGCCTATGGCTGCACTGATCCCTCCGTTGTGGAGCGGGAGAAGGGAAAACTCATGATGATGACTGCGTGTGATGATGGCCGTCGCAGGGTGTACGAGTCCGGTGACAAGGGGGCGTCGTGGACGGAGGCACTCGGGACACTCTCGCGCGTGTGGGGCAACAACCAAAAGCGACATGAGTGGGGCGTTAGAAGCGGGTTCATCACAGCGAATATCGACGGTGTAGAAAATGATAAGAGGAATGTGATGCTCGTTACCCTGCCGGTGTTTTCCAAGAAGGCTGATACAGGAGGCCGTGGAAAAGAAAAGGGCGAACTCCATCTTTGGCTGACGGACAACACTCACATTGTTGATATTGGGCCGGTATCCGAGAAGGAAGAAGACGTCACCGCCAGCTCCCTGTTGTACAGAAGTGGAACTAATAAGAATAATAATAAGAATGATGAGTTGGTTGCACTGTACGAGAAGAAGGGCGATGGGGAATCATCACTCGGTATGGTCTCTGTGCGTCTGACTGAGCAGTTGAAGCGGGTGAAGGAGGTGCTGACGACCTGGAAGGAAGTGGACAAACGTCTCTCCAAGCTGTGCCCCTCAAGTGCTGAGGATCGTCCAACTAGCACTCCTTGCTGCACTACTGATAAGATCACGGATGGGCTGGTTGGTTTTTTGTCCGGCAATTTCTCTGATAAGACATGGAGGGACGAGTACCTCGGAGTGAACGCCACAGTAAAGAAAGGAACGAGTGGAGGGGCAACATTGCATGGCGGCGGTGTGAAGTTCCAGGGAGCGTGGGCGGAGTGGCCCGTTGGCAGGCAGGGGGAGAATCAGCTGTACCACTTTGCGAACTACAACTTCACTCTTGTGGCGACGGTGTCCATCCACGGTGAGCCGAAGAGTGACAGTGTCCCTTTGATGGGTGTGCGTGCAGGCAGTGACGGAGGAACGAAACTTATGGAGTTGTCGTACGGCGGCGGAAAGAAGTGGCAGGCGCTGTGCTGTGACGGAACAACCGCGGAGCACGGCAGCACTTGAGATCCAGAGACAACACACCAAGTGGCCATTGTGCTACAGAACGGCACCCAGGGCTCCGTGTACGTCGATGGTCAGCGTGTGTGTGAGAGTGTGCAAAGTAACTTTGAAAACACGGAATCGAAAGGTATCTCCCACTTCTACATTGGAGGGGATGGAGGCAATGCAGAGAACACAGCGGGTGACGAATATGTGTCTGTGACTGTGACAAATGTCCTGCTGTACAACCGCCCGTTGACGTTTACTGGTGGGAGTGCCGATTTGGAAGAAGCAACGGGTGATGGCGGCATTGTGCGTGGGAGCGGACTGTTGCCATTGCTGCTTCTGTTGGGACTGTGGGGGTTTGCGGCTCTGTGAGGCGTGAGTGGCTGCCGCGTGGGACAATTGCGCCCTCCCGAGCACAGAAATACTATTTCCATAGGAACGAATTTATTTCATAAAAACTTTTTTTGTGCGTATTTTAAATTTGTTTTAATGCTTTAATTTTTTTCATTTCATCAAATTTGTTTTTTTTTTTCCCATCCCCCATTCTTTTTTTCTTCTTCCCGGGGCAATCACTATGGACTTTTTTTCTTTTTCCTCTTTAATTGTTTTTTCTGCACTCTTCCTGTGAGGGGTGCCGTGTGTTTCCCGCCCAACTGCTCCACTCGCACACCCACCGACACGCTCATGACGACGGCCCTGTGCGCCTCGCCTGCTGCACGCATGAGGAGGGGCCGCGACGAACGGCGCGCTGAGGGAGCCGTGGCGTGTGGGCGTGCGACGAGGGCCGGTGGGGCGGAGCACACATTTCTTTCTCTCTTGTTTTGTTTCCTTGCGGCCAGGGCGGGCAGACACCCGCAGCGCCACACACACACAGCCACGCCCTGCCGCCGTGTTTTTTTTTTTGCTGCGCTCACTCTCCCGATGGAGTGACGCGACTCCCGTCATGTCTGCGTGATTCTCTCAGTCCCCCCACACACGAGTGACTGTGCTCTGCGGGCCGCACTCACGCACGCCGATGAAAGGGCTGAGGGGAGCAGCAACACGCAGATGACCCATGAAATATAAACGATGTGCGGACACACAGAGGGTCAGACGGTTGAAAGACATTTAAATATCTTTTTAATTTTATTTTCGGACAAAATATATGCGGACAGTTTCTGGAGCAACATGGTAGTTGGGTGCTTTTTTTGTGTGTGGTTTTTCTTTTCTTTTTTTCTTTTCTTTTTTTCTTTTATCATTTGGGTGCAGCAGTAATGGAGGACTTTTTTTCATTTTTCATTTTTTAATTTTTTCATTTTTTATTTTTCTTTCCAAAGTGTGAGGTGCGGAAAGGTGAAGATGAATTTTTTTTAATTTTAATAAATTTTTATGAATTGCCGCTGCTTTGTCAGCAGTGCAATAACATGAGCTTGAGCAGTCTTTTTCTCTCTATTTTTGCCATGCGCTTCTGCTGTACGGTTTTGTTTGTGCGTCCCTTTACATGCTCCGCTCCTGCTTTTACTTATTTGCTTCGTGTGCCTGCAGGCACACACAACCACACAGAATGGTCATTGCAGTAGATTTGGATGCTTCTTTTGTAGCGTGTGCTGGCGGTTGCGGGTGGCTGCTGCTTCCTCCGTGGGAATGAAGGGAAGGAGGAGAGAGGGAGCGTGCACCGCGAGTCACTCTTCCTGCGGGTGTGATGCACGCGGTGGGCTGCGACTGCTGTAGAGGGCCGCATCCTTTCGGTGTGCGCTTCTCCGCCGTCGTGCCGTGCGTTTGCGCATGCCATTTATTGTGCGCGTGCGTGCTGGGCATGTTTTTCCGGAGCGTTGGGCGGCCACCATCTGTCTATGGCGGTTTGTGTGAGTGAGCACGTGCGGATGAGGGTCAGGGCGTATGGAATGAGTGAATGGCTTGAGGAAAGGGGAATTTGATTTGGAGGGTATTTGGACCAGATTCATTTGGCTGCGGTGGACACATGCACGACGGATGTGTTTCCGCATAATTGGGGAGGATGCGACAGGATTTTCCGAAGTGGCCCGTCAATGCAGTTCGGGTTTCATGGCACTGAGGCACAGTGGTCTTCCTGCAATGGCTGGTGACGGCCCCTAGTGGACCGGCGTAATTATGCTGCTGCTGCTGCTCGAGGAAGTGTAAAAGTGCGATTTGAGGT
>NW_918014.1:0-3555 GCF_000209065.1 Trypanosoma cruzi
AGTCCGTTTATCCTTTGTTTTTGTTGATGGTGGCGGGATTATTGTGAAGGGAAACACGCTGAGAGGAGCGGAGGAGGACTTTCCGTTGGAATCCGCTGTTTTGTTTGAATTTGCTGTTTTGAAGGATGGCGGCTACATTAACGTGGAGAAGAACACGATGAGCGCAGTTAGTGGCATTTATTTTTATGGGGACATCATCGTGAGCTCCGCTGGGCTGCTGCGAGTGGCGGACTGCACCTTTTTTGGCATCACACTGTTTTTTAATCCCGCGCTTGTGCATTTTTCTGGCTCTGTGACTCTCCGGGGCGGTGCGCAGTGGCGTTTGGAGGGCAACAGCGTGAGTGCAGCCTCAGTAATAGATATGCCTAATTCCTTGTCCAAAATTAAGCTGTTTGGCAGCGGCACCACTGTGGCGCTTGCACACAACCGTCAGGTGGACTCGAGGACTTTCTTCAGTCTCTTTCCATCGAGCATTGTCGTGACGTCGCCCGCGCGGTTTGTGGTTGGATGCAACCTGCAGGGCGATGAGGAGGTGTTGTACGACGGTGTGTTTCCGGAGGGCGTGGAGGTGTTTGGGTGTGGCACATGCAACGACGACGCGGCGTGCTACATGTCCGGGACGGAGTCGGTGGACCGCGGCTCGTGCTCGTGCACCTGCAAGGACGGATGGCATGGCGCGTCGTGTCTTCCCTTCGAGGTGCCCGACACGGTTTTGCTGCCCTTGCCGGAGAGAGCCGTCGACGGCGACACGAGCTGCGTGATGAACCAGACGCTGACGGAAATCACGCTGAACATGTGGAAGACGCACCACTGCTACGTGGGTGTGATATTCAGCGGCGTGGGTGCTGCGTTGACGTTTTTCTTCGACAGCATGCCGCTGCATCTCCCCATCAACATCACGTTTACTGGGTGCACATTCCGCGACGGTGCCGCACTGCAGTTTGTTGGTGGTGCTGAGGCGGCCGAGTCATCCGGCGTCCTGATCCGCGTGAGCCGGACGGTGATGCGGTCCTCTGTCGTTGTGTTTGCACTCGCCCTCCCGCAGCACTGCGACATCGCTGTCACGGAGGTTGACGCGGCGCAGTCTTCCGCGGTCTATTTGCCGGACACCGTGAATAAAATGCTGAGCGTAGTAATGCTGCACGACGTCGTGTTGACTGCGTCCTCGCTGTTGGTGAGCAACGCCAAAGCGCATGCATTGAGGTATGGGGGGTCTGGTTTGTACTCGACTGGGACGCTGACGCTGGTGGGTGGCAGCTCGCTGTACGTACGGTACTGCAGCCTTGATGGGTACGAAAACCTGTTGTACATGAATATTCTCAGTGTCCGCGACCACTCTGTTCTTGCGCTGCTCAACAATACGATGTCCTCCGGGACAAGCTTCTTGTATCAGCACTACGGATTTAGCGTGTCGGATCACAGCGTGCTGCGCGTGGTGGGGAACAGCGCTCCCGTGGCTTGCGCTATCTATGCATGCAGGAAGTGGTCTCTTGAGCAGTCAAGCTGGCTGGATTGGCGCGACAACAAATTGGGGGTGGGTGCGATGTTCCACGAATCCGAATCCGCTTTTGTGAGCATTGACGGCAGCAGTGTGGTGACGCTGACGGGCTGCACGATGGGCTCGACGGGGTTGTCGGTGCCTTTGCTGAAGCGGGTTGGGGCTGGCTACCGGTTCGTTGCTGGGTGCCTGACGGTTGCGGGACGTGTGGTGACGACGGCGGCAGAGCTGGCGCTCCACGGCATCACCAACGTGACGACGGTTGCTGCGTGTGGGCAGTGCACGAAGGACGGCGACTGCTTTGCTCCGCTGACGACGGCGGTCATTGACTGCAAGTGCCAGTGCGCTGCTGGAGGGCACGGCGATGTGTGCGTCCCGGCGCCTGTGCCTGCTGGCCCACCACCACCGCCAGTGTCGCCGCCATCACCCACGCCGTCACCACCGCCTGTTGGTGAGTGCATCAGCGACATGGTGTACCCCGAGGTGGCGCAGGCTGTGGGTGGCGGGCTGTCGTGGCTGTGCTACCGCAATGTGACGTTCAGCGGGGGCGGCATGAGCCTGACGGTGCTGATTGGGGCGATGACGGGCGATGTGGTGAACGTCACGTTCGATGGATGCACGTGGAGGGACGGCGCCGTGCTGTTGCTCTTGGGCAACGCGCACGCCGCTTTGGGTTCGCTGAACATCGTCGTCACCGGCAACATGTTCGATGACGCGCTGCTCTGCCCGGAGGGTGTGTTTCCACCGCACACGAACATCACGATTAGCGGGAACCGCTTCACGGTCACGAGGCTTATCCCTCGACCGGGTTTGGGAATTGACAGCCCGTCGTGTGTTGCGATGAATGGACTGGCGATCAGCAACGACTCCGCGGTGGTGCTCAGTGGCAATGTGTTTCAGAGCGTGACGGCATCGTCAAGCGCCATTCGCGTCGTTGGAACTGCGCTGAGGGTGTCGTGGCACTCCCTGTTTGCGGTTGTGGGCAACTCGTTTCATGTGGCTGGCGCTAACGGTACTCTGATATATCTTGAAGGGTCTAGCCAGTCCTTGTCGCTGAGTGTACGGAACAACTCTGCCGTGGTGATCCGAGGCAACGTTGTGACGAGGCCGGTGAAGTACTTCATGTTGTTTCTTTGGGCATCACGTGTGGAGTCCCAGTCAGCGGTTGCGTTTCAGGGCAATGACATGCAGGGAAGCTCGGTTGTGTTTTTTTCAGGTTACTCCTTCAACATTTACTACAGCTCGTGGCTGCAGGTGAGCGGCAACCTCTGCCGTGAATCCCCATCGGGAGGCTTTACTGTTTTTGACCCCACGGTGAATCTCCGCGACTCCACGGTGACTGTGTCCGGCAACCAATTTATGTCCAACAATGGAGTGACCAAAGCGCTGTGGATATTCACAGGGCCCCACGATCTCACAAACGGAGCGATTGTGGCTGCGTGCAACAGTGTGAACGGCGGGGGGGAAGCGAACTACATCATTCCGTCTGTGTACAATGCCACCATCCTGACCTGCAGCGACCCATGCACCCTCGCGGCTTCGTGCTTCCCCGCGTACACGACGACGGTCTCGAGTGATGGCTGCGCCTGCACGTGCGCGGAGGGCGGCCACGGCGATGCGTGCCTGCCCGTTGCTGTTCCCGAGCCACCGAGCACCGACGGCGCCGACTTGTGCGTGCGGGACTTGCGTGTGGGTGTGGAGGTGAGCGCCGTTTTCGGGACGTCGGTGGTGTGCTACGTTGGTGTGACCTTTGCGGCGGACGTCGTTGTGGACGTGGAGTCGATGTCAGGGAGCGTGCGCAACGTGACGCTGGCGAACTGCACGTTTGTGGGCGGAGCGAGCCTGTACGTTATTGGGTGGCTGTCCGACCCGCCTGCTGGCCAGCGCGCCGATGTGTTGGTCAGCGGGCTTGAGTCGCGCTCCGGCGGCGGCGTGGTGGTGGCGAACCGATTTCCGCCGGGCTCGCGCGTCACTGTGGTGGACTCTGTGCTGATTGCAGATTCGCGTGTTGCGTACCGCGGCGCCTACGACCTTGGCGACGCGTCCGCGTGCCTCGT
>NW_918015.1:0-3559 GCF_000209065.1 Trypanosoma cruzi
TCACGTCAACAGCGTAAACGCAAAAGGCTGATTCCGCACCGTGATCCTCCTCCGTTACCTTCAGCGTATTCCCCTTCACAATGATCCCGCCACCATCAACAACAAAACTAAAGAAATTAATTGAGTGAACATTTCCCTCGATGCGGTTGTCAAGTAGCAGCAGCGTCGAGTTCACCCAAAAAAAAACCTTTAAAAATAAAATGGCGTGGCTCGACGTCGTCACAAACGTACTGCCTGCCACCAGTATCTGGGAGCTCGCACCAAAATAACCCTCAAACGCCAACTCACCAGCATCCAATACCGAGGATGTCACGTTCACGTGCACGCGCGCACCACTCCCCCTGATCGACAGGCCCACGAGGACGCATTGCAGCAGCGTGATGTTGAGTGTCTGTTGTGGCGCGTCGAAGCTCCACAGGTCCAGCACAATCGCGGCAGTGAAGGTCACGTTGACAAAGCACAGACCGCGCACACCGGGATCAGGATCGCCCACGGAGCTGATGCTGCCACCGTACACGCAGCGGACCTCCGTGTCCTTCGCGTCGGGCAGCGGGAGCGGCCCAAGACCGTCCGGAACCGCAGCCGGCAGACACGTGTCACCGTAGCCGCCAGCAGCGCACACACACTCACAGCCGCTGATGCTGCTCGTCCCCGCCGCGAAGCACACAGCGTCCACAGTGCACGCGCCACAGTCCAACACCGTCACGGGTGCTCCAATATTGAGGTCGTCTCCGTAATCCGTCACAGGAGAGCCCCTTAGCTCGTTGCACATGCCGTAGATGATCGGGCGCGCGTCGGATTGTGGTGGCCAATTGCTTGTCATGTGTGCAATAGTTGACGAGTACGAGCCGTACGTGAGTTTGTTGTCAAGTATCGACCACACACTCTGAACGCGGAACACCACGCCGTAGTATTCTGTCACGTACACAACGTAGGCGGTGTGGAACTCGTTGTCGCGGTGCACCAGCCAACTGCCGCCAGTCACAGTCAGCGTGTTTGCAATGAGCATGGCGAAGCCGAGACGGAACGTGCTGGACACAATCTGCAGCACGCTGCCACCATCCACCGCAATGTCCTCAAACACACACGCGCCCTTGTAGAACTCGGTGCTCGGAGCAATCCACGAGCTGTTCTGTATGGAGAACACGGAGCCGCCGCTGACACGCAGTTCCGACGCAAGAGCGTACATCACGTGCTCCCGCGACCCAACAACGCAGTTGTCCATGTAGAAGACACTGGACAGGTTCACGGCGAGGCCGCGCTCCACGAGGATCGCAGCGCACGAGCCCCCGCCACACACCAGCGTCGACCGCGTCATGACAAACCGCGTCGACAGCAGCCGGACGCCGTCCAGGACAAGCGCGGGGCCGTACCGAAATTCCTCGTGTCTATGGGTCGTCGGCACGTACTGCGACCCGCCAACCGTCGCGCGCAGCGTTGAGTTCGCCAGCAGCACACTCGAGTGCAGCGGCATCGCGCCATGCAGCACGATCGTGCCCTCCAGCGACGTCACATTCGTCATGTTGACGAGGGCGTGGGGCATCAGGCGCGCCGTGCTCTCGCTGAGGCCACCAATCCGCAGCTGCGCGCCACCCTCAAGCACGCAGTGGCGCAGCGTCACGCTCAGCGCGTCAGCGAACGCGTCCATCAAGCGCAGGTCCACCGCCACAGTGATCGGCCCGCTGAACACCACCGAGTCGAAGCACGCCGTCGCACGCCCGCCGCCAACCGTCACCGACTCCGTCAGCGTCACGCCACTCACGCAGCCCTCCGCACCGCCACCACCACCGCCGGCCCTCGCAGGCGGCACGTCGAACGGCAGGCACGCCTCGCCCACGCCGCCGGCACGGCAGCTGCACACGCAGTCAGAGAACGACGCTGTCAGCGCATCAAAGCACGCCACCGCAGCCGCACAGCCGTCGCACGGCACCACGCTCACGGAGGGCAGGCCGGCCATGCGGTAGTCGCCGCTGCTCCGCAGCGCACGGCCGCCGGCACGGTTGCACTGCACCGACACGACACCGCCCGTGATCGTCGGCCCGGAGACAAGCGTCGCGCCAGTGGCAACGCAGCGCGCAATAGACACGACACCGCCGCTCAGCGTCACCCCCGACAGCGACGCCACCGACGACGCCTCGCCCACCGCCCACACGTCGTGCAGCTCCAGCCACCCGCCGACACCGACCGTCCCACCGTCGCAGCGCACCAGCGACGACGCGACAGACCCCTCGACGCCCACAAAGCGCAGCACCGAATCAAACACCTCGAGGTGCTCTCCAAGCACGATGCCGCCGCCGCTGCTCACAACCGACACGTTCGTCACGGAGAACACCGAGTGGCTCCGCAGACTGAGACGCGACGAGAACGACACATGCATCGCGGACGCGGTCGGACCGCCCGACGCCTCCAGCGACACGCCGTCAAGCACCACCGCGCTCGACAGCAGGTCCACGCCGCCGCCAACGTACACCGCCGACCCGCCCGCGTGCAACGACCTCAGCACAGTGTTGCTCACACGCAGCTGCGTCTGCAACAGCGACGTCACGTGCAGCACAAGCGGCGACGCCACCGCGTCCGTCAGCCCGCTCAGCTGCGAGTAGCGCATCGGCCCCGCCGTCACAATCGTCGAGTCACGGACCGTCACGTTCGTGTGTGCCGGCAGGTTGTGCACAAACACAAGCGAGCAGTAGCTCCCGGACAGCCCGCTCACGCTCACCTCCAGGCTCCGGTCACTCGCCGGCTCGCCGCTGTAGCCCCGCACGTAGATCTGCGCACCGCCGTCGCACACGCAGTTCCTCAATTCAATGCGCAGCGCGCCGGGAAGCATCGCAGGCACGTCGAACACCACAGCCACGCCGTTCGTGATGCACACGTCGTCCATCAGCACCGTGTCCACGGCGCGGCCAACCGTGAGGGCTCTGTCCACCGTGCCGCCCCGCAGTCGCAACACCACCGCATGCACCGCGGGCATCCACGCCGCCGCCGCAGTCAGCGACAATACGACAAGCAGCGCCACACGCACAGCCGCAATGGCCATGCGCCGCACACGGTGCCGGCTGCGCGGACACGCACCCACCGCACACCACATCCACAAACCAATCAGATACCAATAGAGCTGTCGTGGTGTGTCGCACTCGCCCCGTCGACCGTAACTCCTGCTTCAAGATCCCTTCCTACAAATGGCAAATCAAGAGACACTATTCCGATAGATCGTTATCCCACTACTACTAATCCTAATACAGCGATTAATCCCTAACACCTTGAAACGATAGTTGTGCTGGTCAAGCCAAAATAGCTCTATCTGCACAGTCAGAAAAGAAAGAGGAAGCAACAACAGTAACTAAGCACAGTGACACGCAGAGGCATCCGGTCACAGACAGTCCCCACCAATGGACAACCAGCAACACAAAAAAGCGCAGACGCATTCAGCCCAGTGATGTCACCGCCCTCCCACCGCCCACGCAGCCCCACACAACCACCATGCAGAGTGGCAGAATCCCAGCAAAAAGACACATGACCATTGGCACCGCTTCTGCAACCAAATGGTTCTACCACAGAG
>NW_918020.1:0-3567 GCF_000209065.1 Trypanosoma cruzi
CGGGAGCTCCCACAGGCACGCACGCCTCGCCGTACCCGCCGCTGCCGCACGCGCACACGCACACACCGTCCTTCATGCTCGCCGTCGTCGTCCCGGGCGCGTAGCAGTGCGTGTCCCTGTCGCAGGCGTCGCACCCAGCAACGTCGATGCTCCCAGCGTCGCCAAAACCAGCCGCTGCGTACTCCTCCGCCGTCGACAGGACTCGCCCACCAGCGTCGTTGCATGCCACCCTCAAATGCGCCCCAGCCGCGAGAGACAGGCTCACCGACAGCATCCGCGGCAGCAGCGCTCGGTTGCGCACAAAGCTCAGCGTGCTCCCAGCAGCGGTCACGGCGCCAGCAGCGTAGAGCATCTCCCTCGAGACGCCGTCGTGCACGTTGCCCTTCGCCAGCAGCATCGACCCGCCGGCCAGGCTCACCGTCGAATCAAACGCAACCGCGTAGTCCTCCGTCGACGCAAAGTCGCTCCGCACAAGCGCCACAGCGGAGCCCGACACGCTCACAGCCCCGCGCACAGACACCGCGTGCTTGCACAGCAGGAAGTCGCTGTCAACAAACGCCACCACAGAACCGCCGCTGGCCGCAACACCGCCCTCCACCGACACGCACAGCCCCAGCGCCGTCTGCACCGACAGCCCGTCCACGTACAGCGCACCGCGCGACGACAGCGCCACGCCGCCAACCACCAACACGCCAACAGCGTCGCGAAACACCGCCGCCACCTGCGTGCGCGCAATGGTCAGCACGCTCCCCGTCAGATTCACGTTGTGCACCACAAGGCACGCGGAGGCGTCGCCAAGGTCGTAGGCGCCGCGGTACGCAACGCGCTTCTCTGCAAGCAGCACCGAGTCCACCACAGTGACGCGCGAGCCCGGCGGAAATCGGTTCGCCACCAGCACACCGCCGCCAGAACGCGACTCAAGTCCGCTGATCAACACATCGGCACGCTGGCCAGCAGGCGGGTCGGACAGCCACCCGACAACGTACAGGTTCGCTCCGCCCACAAGCGTGCAGTTCGCCAGCGTCACGTTGCGCACGCTCCCCGACATCAAGCCCACGTCCACCACGACGTCCGCCGCAAAGGTCACACCAACGTAGCACGCCACCGACGTCCCGAAACCGGCGCTCACCTCCCCATCCACACGCACGTCCTGCACGCACGAGTCGGCGCCGTCGGTGCTTGAGGGCTCGGGAACAGCGACGGGCAGGCACGCATCGCCGTGGCCGCCCTCCGCGCACCTGCAGGCGCAGCCACCACTCGACGCCGTCGCCGTATACGCAGGGAAGCACGACGCCGCGAGGGTGCATGGGTCGCTGCAGTTCATTATGGTCGCATTGTACACGGACGGAATACTGTATTCCGCCCCCTCGCCGCCCTCCACAGTGTTGCACGCGGCCACAACCGTTGCGTTTGTGAGATCGCTGGACCCTGAGTATATCCATAGTGCGGTCGACCTGCCCGTGCTGGAAATGAATTTGTTGCCGGACACAGACACCGTGGAGTTCCGTAGATTCACCCGGGGGTATGCGTAGGCAAAGGCATCCGATGGGGATTCACGGCAGAGGTTGCCGCTCAACTGCAGCCAGGAGTTGTAGTAGACGTAGGTGTAGTAGTTGGTGAAGAACACATTCAAACTTCCCTGCATGTCATTGCCCTGAAAAACAACCGCTGACCAGGACTCCACACGTAATGCCCAGAAAAATAACATGAAATACTTTACCGGCCTCGACGCAATGTTGTCTCGGATTACCACAGCGGAATTGTTCAGTACATCCAGCGAAGAGGATTGGAAAGACCCTCCAAGATATATCAGCGTAGCGCCACCGTCGTCCATATGAAACATGTTGCCCACCACTGCAAACAGGGAGTGCCACGACACCCTCAGCACAGATCCAACAACGTAAATGGCGCTTGACGATGCCCTCACGCTCTGAAACACATTGCCACTGAGCACCACCGCGGAGTCATTGCTGACCACCAGCCCATTCATCGCAACACACGACGGCCTTTTAATGTCCAATCCCAACCGAGAGATCAGCCTCGTGACCTTGAAGTGGTTCCCGCTGATCGTGATGTTCGTGTGCGGTGGAAAATCACCTTCCGGGCTGAGCAGCGCGTCATCGAACGTGTTGCCGGTGACAACAATGTTCAGCGACCCCACAGCGGCGTGCGCGTTGCCCAACAACAACAGCACAGCGCCGTCCCTCCACGTGCATCCATCAAACGTGATGTTCGCCACGTCGCCCGTCATCCCCCCAATCAGCACCGTCAGGCTCATGCCGCCCCCGCTGAACGTCACGTTGCGGTAGCACAGCCACGACAGCCCGCTGCCCACAGATTGCGCCACCTCGGGGTACACCATGTCGCTGATGCACTTACCATTCGGCGGCGGTGACGGTGGTGCGGGCGGCGGTGGCGGCGGTGGCGGGCCAGCAGGCACAGGCGCCGGGACGCACACATCGCCGTGCCCTCCAGCAGCGCACTGGCACTTCCAGTCGCTGACCGCCGTCGTCAGCGGAGCAAAGCAATCGCCCTCCTTCGTGCACTCCCCGCACGCGACAACCGTCGTCACGTTGGTGATGCCATTCAGCTCCAGTTCAGCCGCCGTCGTCAGCACCCGTCCCGCAACCGTCAGACATCCGGCAACGAACCCGTAGCCGGCGTCAATCCGCGACAGCAGAGACTCCGACAACCCCGTCGATCCCATCTTGCAGCCCGTCAGCGTCACCACACTGCTGCCATCGATTTTCACAGAACTGCCAAAGGAAGAGTAGTAGAACATCGCACCCGCTCCCACGTCGTTGTCGCGCCAATCCAGCCAGCTTGAATTCCGGACGCTCCAAGAATTATATGCATAGATGGCGTAGGAAACGGAGCCGCTGTTCCCCACCACGCGCACCACGCTGTGATTCGACACGGTGAGGTCTTGGTACTGATAAAGGAATCTTGTCCCGGTGGCCATCGTATTGTTGAGCAGCGCAAAAACGGAGCGATCACTGGCAATGAGCCTATACATGTACAACATGTATTTGTATTTATGAAAGCTGCAGTACCGCGTGTACAGCGAGCTGCCGCCCACCAGCGTCAGCGTCCCCATCGAGTACAAACCATATCCACCGTAGCCCAAAGCACGCGCCTTGACGTTGCTGACCAACAGCGAGGACGCACTCAACACAACGTCGTCCAGCTTCACGACGATCAACATGCGGTTCACAGAATTCGGCAACTGCTCCGCGTCGACTTCAGTGACGGCGATGTCGCAGTGCTGCGGGAGGGCACGCCTAAATAGAACAACGGAGGACCGCATCACCGTCTGGCTCACGCGGATCAGGACGCCGGCTGACTCGGCCACCTCAGTGCCCCCAACAAACTGCAGCGCGGCTCCGTCACGAAATGTGCACCCAGTGAGCGTGATGTTGATGGGGAGATGCAGCGGCATACTGTTGAGGGAGAGCGTCAGCAATGCACCCACGCCGCTGAATGTCACACCCACGTAGCAGTGGTGCGTCTTCCACATGTTCAGCGCGAGGCTCGTCAGCGTCTGGTTCACCACGCAGCTCGTGTCGC
>NW_918027.1:0-3583 GCF_000209065.1 Trypanosoma cruzi
CTATCGTATGATGTGGCAACCAATAGATGACCTCTAGAAGGAATTGGTAGAGCGCAAAGGTCGCCTACCCACGAGCGATGAAAAAGTCGTCGCGTCACATGTACGAATCCCTCCCTTACAGCCTGAGAGTATGCGGGGTACGACACGGAAGGGGGAGAAAAAAGTAATTCCGAGTTCTCCGCTAAGGACGTATTCTGATCCCTGACAGCGGTGCAATCACCGTTTTTCCTCCCGTCGCTAAGGTATGCCACCTGGCACACCGTGATGGAATCATCCTCGTTTGTGACCACAAGAAGGTCCGGATAGAGAGTGGCGTCGGCGTGGCTGGGAACCCATTGCACAGCCAAAAAGTCACCGACAGAGTGATTTTCAAGTGCGGTCACGTGGCACAGCTCAACCTCCATTTCGGATGCCTTGACAAGGCGTATTGTTCCCCCGTCACAGGAGACCGCCACAAGACTACTCTCTCCATCCACAACAAGACTCTCCGCAGAGACACACACCGTCATTGCGGGAAAAAAACCCTTCCTCTGCCGTGTCTCGTGTGAGGCAAAAGATGCCTCGGCATCCTTCGGCCATAACCGCGTCAAGAAGTGTGGCACCCGCATCGATATCGCTTGCACGAGTCGATTTCCAAAGGATGAAAAGTGTTTGCTTATCCAAGCCCCCTCCACTGTCACACACACAATGAGCACGTGCCCATTCCCAAACCCCACGGCAAACACGGAAGGTGGCCCTCCCCGCGTATTTACGTATGGAACCGTAAAACTATTTTCACCTCGCGCCCGACACAGCCTTGCACAATCAACCACAAGGGCTAGGCGTTTTTCAATACCGCACTCCACTTCTGTGATACATGAGACTGGAGCACTTACAAGTTGGTTGCAGATCGCACTTGTAGAATCCCCGCTAGTCCCACCTTTTACTGCGCCTGAATAATTAAGACGCTGAAGAATTTTTCCTTCAAAAATGCTAAAGAGAAGCAAATCCCCATTACGATTACCAATCAGTATAAACGGCTCTACCGCCACGCACTGCGATACGACACTCACCGCATTTTTACCGTCACTTATTACCCCTTCCACCTGAATTTCCTCAAATCGAAGTTCCAATCCCTCTGCCTTTGCTCTTTCTGAAGACTTTGTAGACTTGAATGACATAAATTGTTTTTTTGGCTGTTTTGGCTCTTCCTTCTGCAATACCTTCCGTTCTCCTTCAGTAAGCAATGCTGGCGCAACGTAATTCTCACTCACATCCATACCAAGAAGAAAAGGGCAATGGGCAGTGATCCTTCGCATCGATGACGAGGCAACGATAGTCTGCACAGGAACAGCCGCCAGCACTTTTCCCTCTTGGTGCCTGACCGCATAAGTGGTGAGATGATTAAAACTACCGGCCGTCACCAACGTCAGCTGCACCGGGACGCCCTCAATGGGAGGTTCCTCAGGAGGTGGAGAAGAAGGCGGTGGCCTTTTTGCCGACTCCCCAGCCTGCGTTTCCGCCTCGTCACCCTCATTTCTCGGGGGGGTTGCATCATTGATGCTGGGGGCTAAACCATCCGCAACGCCGTTTTTTTGGACAGAACTTGATTTTGTAGGGACTGTTGGTGGAAGTCCAAAAAACAGTTCATTCAGCCGTGAAGAAGTCTGCACGTTGTCAATTGCACTTGGAGATGACCGAGTATTTTTCGAAAAGGAAGATGAATTTGATCTGAGACGGACAAGGTAAGAAGGCGTCTTTGGACTGTTCACGGAGAGCGACTTCGTCGAAGGACTCAGTGCTGCCACCGTCGCTGGGTGGGTGCTAAACAGATGAGAACCACGCTTCCACACCACCAACACTAACGGGCGAGAAGGACCGCCGGTGCCGGTAACGCGGCAGGGCAGAGTAGACGCAGAGGCACATGAAGCGTTCATCGTGTCATTGCAGCTCTGCGAAGTAGGAGGGACAAGAACAAGAGTCTCCTCTGGCGGTAACGTCATACTGTGCAACGAAGGGATTCGCAGCTCCACAAACGCCCCATAAATATCACTACGAATACTGTTGGTGGTGAGAAAAGTTGGATATCCACTGGACGTATAGGCGCACGACATCGCATTCGCCATCGACGCCCATGTACAAAAATCCACTGCCGTCAATGCCGTCTCACTTGAATTCAAGGAGGACGACGACGGAAACGAATGCACCTTCTCTGTCTTGCTGGCCCCCTCCAAAGTTGTGCTGGAAGCAGGATTAGGGATGTTCCCTAATTTCACGCGAAAACGAGTCGTCTCACTCCTTGAGGAGCCGCCGCTAGAGGCACCATTCACCGGCAACCCAGACATATAAGCGTGACGGGCCCAGTGGAACACGCACCGTGGAGTGAACTGTCAACGGCGTCCTTCTCTCCTCCTCCCTCTTTCTTTCTTTCTCTCCAAAGTGATCTTGATTTCTTTTTCCCTTTCGGTCTCTTGACCTTATTTCTTGTGCCTCCCCCTCCGCCCACCCACCGCTCCCCCCTCCCTCACTCTTTCACAGTTGAAGCCGCGCGAACCCTCCGCTGAAACAAAAAAAAAAAAGGAAGAGAGAGAGAGAAAACAAGAGAAGGCATTTTTGTAAATGCCGCTGCGTACACCCAATCCCCAGCGCATGCAAGCACCCACAGATGGAGAAAGGGAGAAGGGGAGGAAGAAAACAAAACAAAACAAAAAAAAGACTGTAGAGGCCGATGCGTCCGTTATAAACAAATGACTGAGTTTGTTCTTCATGTTGCAGCTGTCCGTGTTGAACGCCACCGCATTCTTTTCTGCTCTCATTCTTTTATCAACATCTCCTCTTCTTTCCCCCTCTCTCTCTCTCTCTGTCACAGTCTGTTCCCATATCGATTGTGACGCCCCTCCACACACACACACACAAGAAAAGAAAAAAAAAACGGTGGAAAATTTATGGGGCGATGCGTCATCGGTGGAAACGAGGCCGCTGGCGGTGTTCATGGAAGGTAGGGGATGTGTGTGGGTGGGGGGAGAAACAAAAACCAAAAAACCAACAGAAAAGTATTCATATTGACCATGACCACCACATAACCACAAAGCAAAATGAAATGGTGCGCCCAGGACCACCCCACACACAATTGCTTAAGTGGGAAAATAATAGAACGGGAGGAAGAGGTGGGTGGGAAAGAACCGGAGTAAAAGAAACCCCCCAAAAAAAAAAGTAAAAATAAAAATAAAAATAAAATAAAAAAACGGTATTTTATAAAATCAAAGTAATAAATGTGCATTTAAGTGCACGTACGCATTTGTTGCATTTCATTCCACACATCCACACACACCCACACACACCCACACACACACACACACAACTGCCCTACCACATCTTGCGCCTCGTCCAAGGATACTTTGGGACATCAAAAATTGAACCCCCGCCACGCCCCCTTTTTATTTTTTTTTTTTTTCTCCGTTTTCTCGCCTTATTTTATTATTTTATTTTAATTTATTTATTTTTAAAGCTAAAAATTCATATCTCTCCCTCTCTCTCTCTCGTTTTCATCGTTCCCCTCTTCTTTTCTCCCCCCCCCCCCAAACCCCCCCTTTTTTTTTTTTTT
>NW_918031.1:0-3597 GCF_000209065.1 Trypanosoma cruzi
GGTGGGAGTGTCTGCTGCAACCGCACTTGCGATTCGCAGTTGGGGTGTGACATGTTTCTTTGGTATTCTTATTTTTGGTGACATGCGGGGCAGCGGTGTGTTGGCGAGTGCGGGCTGCTCGTGGCTGCCGGTGTTGTCTTTCCTGCTGTTCTCCCGCTCCACTCCTTTGCGTGCGACGGACCAAACGTTTTTACGGGCGTGTGGTGGGTCCGCTTTCTTGTTTGGAAAAAAAGCCTTTCGCAGGCATAATGAGATTGCCGTCCGTGCCACACGAGGCAGTGGGGAAGATCCTGGGATTTATTGGCGGGGTGGCACCGCACCCATGCGGTGTGGTTGATTTGTATTCCGCAATGCACGGTGAGGGGGATGTGCGGTGACAACCTACTCCAGTGAGGCGACACGAGCAGCACGGGGAACGGAACGGAGGAGTGGTGGCTGCGTGCTTCCAAGTGATATGTGAATGACGAATGCAACAAGAAAGGCAACGTCACGGCACTCTGTTGCCATGCACACCGCAGATATTTTCAATAAAGCATGCAAATTGCACTCCTTTCTGTTGTGCGGGATTACCGTGATGCATCGCCGTTGTGGTGTGTATGATTTGTGCTCCCTGCATGTGGCCGTTGCTGCACCGAATTTACTTTTTATTTTGTGTGTTTCTCTCAGTGACGATGTGCCCACGTCCTCTTGCCGAGTGTGTGCGGTGGTGGCGGTGCCACAGGGGTTTGGGACTGTGGCAAGAGGTATGCGTGGACGAACTCTCCACGCCCACCACGTTGTTTTTGTTCTTTGCTCCTTCCAACACTGTGCTGGGTGGATGGCATTCACGTGCCGTCTTTGTGGTGGTCCTCGTGCATGTGGTGACCATCGAATACTGTGCTGTCACACTGTGTGGGTGAGTCTCTTGTTGTGGCTTCGATTCATGATTGTGCCCATTGTATTTCTTCTTCTCATTCCCCCTTTTTGTTTGGTGGCTATTGTTTAGATCTAACTCAAACCAACTAATAAAACAAGGAGAAACAATGCCTGGAGAGCCCGAGGAAGGACTTTACGGCAATGTGGAGAGTCAATCGTCCAATGTCTCGCAGGGAGATAATCGGAGGAGAGCGAGGTCGGAATTTGAGAGTGACACAGATTACTCCTCTACGAATCGCAGAAGAGCGGAGGAAATGCATCGACCGCAGTGGACCATGAGCAGCAGCGTGGAGGACATTCTGCTGGAGGGAAGCACTCTCAAGAGCAACATGGGGCTGAATGAATTCCTTCGGAGCAACTTGGGCGGCATGGCGGCTGTTGATGAAGACCACAACGTGACGATGCAGGCGTTTGTGTTGAGACCCACGATGTTTATTAACGACAATGAAATATTGGACATAATAACGGCATCGCCGTCATACAGAGAGCTTGAAAGAGAGCTGGAAAGAGAGCTGGATGAGAGGAAAATACTATTGGAGGCTAATAATAAGCTTCATCACGAGGCTGTGTTCTCTCTCGAGCAATGGAGGGACTATGAAGGAAAGGATACGGTCACTTCTTTTGCAAGAGAAAAACTAAACGGAGTTCTCACTCAGGTACAGAGAGAAGAGAGGCGGGAGGCGGAAGAAAGGCGTTGGGAGGAAGAATGGGCAAGGCGGCTGCAAAAATTAGAATTGACCGTTAACACCACGATCAAAGAAGTGCTATTTAGAGGAAGAGTTCGCGCCATGGACATAAAATTGAATGATTTTCTTACGATGGAATTGGACGGCAGGGGCATTTTTCCCGCCAATCGGGATGTCTTGCTGAAGGAGTTTATAAAGAATTCTACGAGGTATATTCGCGGTGCGTTTTTACTGCGCGATATAATTACATCCGTTCGTTACAGGAGGATGGAGAGGGCTTTGAGGGAGGAAATGGATATGGAAGAAGATGCAGAAAACCTTTACAAGAAGGGTGTGTACAATCTACTGAATTGGTCATTAGCTGCTGCGGAGGTAAAAAGAAGTGTTCATGAAGTCACTAAACATTTCTTGGATGCGGCCGCCGTGGAAGCGAGGGACCCAACGACGACGAGTGCATCGACATACCTGGAGGGATGCTACGAGTCTGTGTACAATGCGAGGTGGCACCGTGTCGTGGAAGTTCCTGGCGGCGAGGGGACGGGAATGGAGGTGAGGGAGGGGGAACCACCGCAGTCATGGACGTACAAGGCAGTTGGCTTGAGTATCGAAAAGGATGACGGTGTGCAGCAATCCGGTGCACCGCGTCTCAGGCTGATGGTGCTCACCTCGGACAAGGGATGGCCGTACTCGTGGAATCGGAATGGGGTGAAATCCATTCATGACTGCTATGTGAACCCTGAGGTGGAGCGAGTGTGGCAGATTGTCAGGAATGATCTAACCGAGTGGCTCGGCAGTTACCGTTGGACCTACTTTACGCCCGAGCGGTGTGTGTTGATTGGGACGCCCGGGATCGGGAAGTCGATGGGTGCCGGCTCGTACCTCCTCTACCGGCTGCTGCACTACGATGCCAAGAAACTCCATTTGGTTGCGTACGTTATTGGGGGACAATCATTTCTGTTTAACAAGATCACAAAAACGGTGTCAGTGTACATGGGTGAACCCAGGATTAAGCATGTTGTAAACATTTTTTCTCGGCGTGGGTTTAAGGGGTATATTATCTACGACGTGGCATTGAAGGGTCGTCAACCGGCTGCTGGTTTGCCTTGCAAGGGATGGGGCATGATTGTGGTGACACCATCAAACAGAAACGAATATGAACGGTGGGCACAAAAAATGGACGCTACTGCAATCGTAACGAATGGCCCCGAAGAAAACGATGTGAGGGCAATGTGCATTTGGATGAAGCGCAATTGGCCCCTGCAGGAGCAAACGGAATACTGGAAGGAGGTGAGGGGTCGCATGAATAACGTGGGACCAATTCTCCGCTTCATCTTTGATAAACAGGCATATGATGACCGCATTAAAGCGTGTCAGCAAGCCGTGGATGGGTCGACCGCGTCGAAATTAGAGCGTAATTTGGGTATTGGCTATTGTTATTCGTCCAATGACAATGACTTGTCTCGAAAGCTTATGAAGGTTGTCCGAGTACGACGAGGTAACAGCATTGAATTGTCTTTGAATGTACTGGTATCTCCCCACCTCGAACGTGAAACTTTGTCCAGGTTGGAGGATAAAATGAAGCAGTCCGATTTTATTTTCCTTGTTTTGAGGTTCTGGGATTATGTCCCACCATATATTATTGAAAAGTATGCCGTATCCGCATTTTTGAATGAGGATTTCCTGCGAGCGATAAGACTTAAAATCAGGGAACTGAGGCCACCAGGACGACGTGAGCCACACAGCTGTGCGCTGAAAGAGCACTCAGACACGAGCTTCACCAGAAAAGAGGTTCTACCGCCACCCGAACGTCTTTCCAATCCGGTTGCTATGGACCACTGGGTGCTGTATGAACCGAAAGTCCAACACTTTCCGCTGGTGGACGGCTTTTTCTTTGTGGACTCAAATCCAATGACGCTGGTGGGGCTGCGGATGGCTACCGCGGGTGAGCACCGCACCACAACAGCACAGTGAGGCAGTTCACTGAGTGCCTGGCCGC
>NW_918034.1:0-3603 GCF_000209065.1 Trypanosoma cruzi
GCGCACGCATGTGGCGGCGGTGTTCCGCGACGCTGTTGGCGTGCTGGTGGTTGGCGGCGTGGCGCTGTCGTCGCGCGGTGCGCTGTACGTGGACGGGCTGTTGGTGCAGACGGCGCTGGGGCTGTGCGTGTCGGTGGAGGGCGGTGTTGCTGCCAGCGGCGGCTCCGTTGTGGCGTTTGCTGACAGCGACTTCCTGCTGTGCAAGCACGCGGTGTCTGTGCGTGGGGCTGTGAGCGTGTCGGGCTCTGCTGCGGCGCTTGTGCGGAACGAATTTTCGTCGACGGAGGACTACGCGGTGGCGTTCTATTCGACGGTGAGTCTGGATGGCGGGTCGATGCTGCTGGCGAAGGGCAACGTGCACGACGGCGCCTCGAGGGAGATGCTCCACGCCGCCGGTGCAGTGACCGCTGCTGGGAGCACGCTGAGCTTTGTGCACAACCGAGCGCTGCTGCCACGGATGCTGTCGGCGGGCCTGTCGCTTGCGGCTGGGGCGCATTTGAGGGTGGCGTGCAACGACGCTGGTGGCCGTGTCCTGTCGACGGCGGAGGAGTACGCAGCGGCTGGTTTTGGCGACGCTGGGAGCATCGACGTTGTTGGGTGCGACGACTGCGACAGGGACACTTACTGCTACGCGCCCGGGACTGCGTCGGCGAGCATGAGGAACGGTGTGTGCGTGTGCAATTGCGGCAGCAGCAGTGGGTACGGCGAGGCGTGCGTGCCTGTGGGCGCTCCCGCTCTGCCGCCCGTTGTGGGCACTGCGTCGAGTGTGTTTGTCCGCGAGGGCGTGACGCTGCGGTCTGTGTTCGTTGTGCCTGCCGGCGCGAGCGAGGTGACGCTGCGCCACGTTGTGCTGGACGGCGTGAGTCCGGTGCTCTACGTGCCGTGGATGGCGCGGGACGGCGTGCGGATTGTTGTGCAGAACGTGTCGCTGCTGAACGGTGCCGTGCTGTACGTGATGGGCGGTGGAGCGTTGCGCGGTGCGGGGGCGGCGGGGAGCGACGAGAGCGGGCCGGTGGAGCTGTCCGTGTGCGATGTGGAGGCGCTGAACGGTGCGCTTGTGCTGACCGGCACGTTCCCCGCGGGGTCTGTGCTGACGGTGACGGACTCCCTGCTGGTTGCCGCGAGGCCGACGCCGCTTGTGTATCTTCCCGGCTCGCAGTCCTCGCCGTACGCACCGGTGCTTGTGCTGTCGGGCCTGCGGCTCGTGCGGTCCTTGCTGGTTGTGTCCGGCGTTGCCCTCGTGACGGTGATGACAGGTGGGCGGACGGTGGTGGTGGACGGTGCGGTGCTGGAGCTTGTCGGTGGCGGTGTCGCACTGGACGCGGTTGTTCTCGGTGGCGAATATGCATTGTACGCGAGTGCGCGCGTGGTTGCGTCTGGGGGCGCTGTGCTGCGCGTGTCGGGGAGCCAGGTGTACGCCGCGCATGGGTTGGTGTTTGGCAGCGGTGTGGAGGCCAACGCGTCCGCCGTCGTAGTGAACGACAACGCCGGTGCGCTGACGGATGGTGCGCTGCTGGTGCTGCGGGGGTCGGCGTTGTTTGTGTCCGGGTCGTGGCTGTCGGTGCGCGGCAACAGCATCCGCGGCAGGCTCCTGTCTGTGCCGTCGTACCCGCGGAGTGCGGAGCTTGTGCAGAGCACGCTGACGCTCCATGGGAACGCCGGCAGCGGGCCCGTTGTGATGGACGGCACCGTTGCGCTCGGGCGCGCCAGCGGAAGGTTCGTCATGGGGTGCCTGACGCTCAACGGGCAGGCGCTGCAGCCGATGGACTACAGGTCCGCCGGCATCATCGGGGAATTCCGCCCCGTGGCGTGCAGTGTGTGCGACGCCGACGTGCGCTGCTTTGCTGCTGCGACGAGGGCGATGTCGAGGTCGTGCGGCTGCCGCTGTGCTGAGGGCGGGTACGGGCGCGACTGCCTGCCGGTGTACCTGCCGCACGTGGACGGGTGCAACCGCACGCCTGGCATGCCGCTGTTGAGCCACACGGCGACGCTGACGGAGACGCGCAGCCCGACGCCGACACCAACACCGAGCCTGAGCACGGCGTACCACAGTCCGACGGAGACCCTGCAGGTGACGGAGACGGTGGCGCTGTCGCCCACGCGGACCCCGACGGCGTCGGTGAGCAGCACGCTGTGGTGGAGCGAGGTGGCGTGCCCGACGCTTGCTGTGACGACGACGGCGGCTGGTGGGAGCCTGACGCAGAACGACATTCGCGGCGGTGGGAGCGCCGTCCCGACGCGGCTGATGGTGGCGCTGCCGCCGCCGTTTCGATGGGCACGCGACCCGCAGCTCGGCACGCACCTGAGCTTCGTGCCGGTGTCGACGGGGCAGCCGAGCGGGTTTGGCGGTCCGTGGGGAGCGATGCTGAGCAACGCGACGTGGGTGCGCAACGCGACGAATCCGTCCACCGTCCTGGAGCTGGCTGTGCCCGTGCACCGCGGTTACTTCATTGCTGTCGACGAGACGATAGTCATTCGCTGTGACGCTGCGGCGGTGTCTGGCGGCTGCAAGGGTGTGCTGCTTGGGTCCTTCACGATCAGGTCTGACACGCTGCCCGCCGCAGCCAGCGCCCTCTCAGCGATCACCGGCGTTGTTGCGGGTGCGGCGGCTGTTGCCGTGGTGGTGACCGGCGGGCTGGGCTCCATCCTGGAGATGCAGGCGCTCGGCGTGTTTGCGAGGATGTCATGCGCCTCGGCGCAGGAGCGTGCGAGCACCGTTGCGCTGCCGTACTTTTTGTCGGTGTTCGCTGCCCTTGACCCGCTGTGGATGGTGGTGGGCAACGCGCTGCTCGCCGCTGTGTTCGGGTGCGTGCACTGCGGTGTGACGGCGGCCTTCCAGCGGTGGCGCGGCGTGGACGCTGCGAGTGCGTGGGCGGCGATGCGCTTCCCGAGCCTGACGTACGTTGTGGCGCACGCGATGCACCTCGGCATTTTCTTTAGCTCGGTGCGTGCACTGGCGATGCCCGACGCCCGCGTGCAGCACCGCGTGGTTGGAGTTGTTGGCGTGCTGTACGGTGTGGCGTTCCCTGCTGGCGTGTGCTACTTGATTGCTCGCCACGTGGGAGCGAGCTTCACGAGGTACTGGCAGTTTTCGAGGAAGCCGCTGCACGAGCGCCTGCTGTACCCCGTCGGGTATTGGCACCCCGCGGCGCAGCAGCGGATGTACGGCAGCATGCTGACGAGCATGAGGGGCAGCCGCGTGTACTGGTGCGTGTTCCAGCTGTCGGTGCTGTGTGTGGTGGGCCTGATTGCGGCTGTGCACCCGCCCGTGGGAGGCTGCCACGTCCAGTACTTCTGCATGGCGGCAGTGCTGCTTGCGGGTGCGGGCGTGGTTGCCTTCACGAACATGATGCGCTCGGCCTTCCTGACGGTGATGCACGCGGCGAGTTTTGTGCTGCTTGCGGCGCTGTGCGTGGTGAGCGCGGCCAACCATCTTGCGCCGAGCGACGGCGGTGCGAGGGCGTACGCGGCGATGGTGCTGCTGCTGACCATCGTGCTGGTTGCGGTCACTGTGTACGGCGTCGTTGTGTGGTACGTGGAGGAACACCACTGGCAGGAGCTGCGCGAGCCTCGGCGTGGTGGACTGGATGCGCTGCTGCGCGA
>NW_918036.1:0-3605 GCF_000209065.1 Trypanosoma cruzi
TTTGCGGTGGTGGGCAACACGTTTCATATGGACGGCGGTGACAGTACGCTGATGCATCTTGAAGGGTCTTTCCAATCCTCGTCACTGATTGTGCTGAACAACTCTGCCGTGGTGATCCGAGGCAATCTTGTGTCGAGACCGGTGCAGTGCTTCATTTTTGTTTGTTGGGCATTACGTGTGGAGTCCAAATCATCGTTCGTGTTTCAGGGCAACGACATGCAGGGAAGCTCGGTTGTGTTTTATTCAACGTTTTCCTACATTTACTACAACTCCTGGCTACAGTTGAGCGGCAACCTTTGCCGTGAGTCCCCATCGGATACCTTTGCTGTTTTTACTCCCCCAGTTAATCTCCACGACTCCACGGTGTCTATGGCCGGCAACCAATTCATGTCCAGCAAGGGAATGACCAAAGCACTGTGGATATTTTCAGGGACAAGCGATCTTACAAACGGAGAGATTGTGGTTGCGTGCAACACAGTGAACGGCGAGGAGGAAGCGAACTACGTTATTCCGTCCGTGTACAACACTACCATCCTGAGCTGCAGCGATCCATGCACCCTCGCGGCGTCATGCTTCCCTGCTTACACGTCGACGGCCTCGAGTGATGGCTGCGCCTGCACGTGCACTGAGGGCGGCCACGGCGATGCGTGCCTGCCCGTTGCTGTTCCCGAGCCCTCAAGCACTGACGGCGCCGACTTGTGCGTGCGTGACGTGCGTGTGGATGTGGAGGTGAAAGTCAGTTTCGGGACGTCGGTGGTGTGCTACGTTGGTGTGACCTTTGCGGCGGACGTCGTGGTGGACGTGGAGTCGATGTCGGGGAGCGTGCGCAACGTAACGCTGGCGAACTGCACGTTTGTGGACGGAGCGAGCCTGTATGTTGTTGGGTGGCTGTCCGACCAGCCTGCTGGCGAGCGTGCCGACGTGTTGATCCGCGGGCTTGAGTCACGCTCCGGCGGCGGCGTGGTGGTGGCGAACCGCTACCCGCCGGGCTCGCGCGTCAGTGTGGTGGACTCGGTGCTGATTGCAGAGGCGCGTGTTGCGTACCGCGGCGCCTACGATCTTGGCGACGCCTCCGCGTGCCTCGTGCTGCACAACGTGAATCTGACGGGGAGCGTGCTGACCATTGCGCGCACGCACGTGGCGGCGGTGTTCCGCGACGCTGTTGGCGTGTTGGTGGTTGGCGGCGTGGCGCTGTCGTCGCGCGGTGCGCTTTACGTGGACGGGCTGTCGGTGCAGACGGCGCTGGGGCTGTGCGTGTCGGTGGAGGGCGGCGTTGCGGCCAGCGGCGGCTCCGTGGTGGCGCTTGTTGACAGCGACTTCCTGCTGTGCAAGCACGCGGTGTCTGTGCGTGGGGCTGTGATTGTGTCGGGCTCCGCTGTGGCGCTTGTGCGGAGCGACTTTGCGTCGACGGAGGACTACGCGGTGGCGTTTTATTCGACGGTAAGCCTGGTCGGTGGGTCGATGCTGCTGGCGAAGGGCAACGTGCACGACGGCGTCTCGAGGGAGATGCTCTACGCCGCTGGCGCTGTGGCCGCTGTTGGGAGCACGCTGAGCTTTGTGCGCAACCGAGCGCTGCTGCCGCGGATGCTGTCGCTGAGCCTGTCGCTTTCGGCTGGGGCGCATTTGAGGGTGGCGTGCAACGACGCTGGTGGCCGTGTCCTGTCGACGGCGGAGGAGTATGCTGCTGCTGGCTTTGGCGACGCTGGGAGCATCGACGTTGCTGGGTGCGACGCCTGCGACAGGGACACGCACTGCTACGCGCCCGGGACGGCGTCTGCGAGCATGAAGGACGGTGTGTGCGTGTGCGCGTGCGGCAGCGGCGGGTACGGCGAGGCGTGCCTGCCCGTGGGAGCTCCCGCACTGCTGCCCGCTGCGGGCACCGCGTCGAGTGCGTTCGTCTGCGAGAACTTGACGGTGCGGTCTGTGTTCGTTGCGCCTGCCGGCGCGAGCGAGGTGACGCTGCGCCACGTTGTGCTGGACGGCGTGAGTCCGGTGCTCTACGTGCCGTGGATGGCGCGGGACGGCGTGCGGATCGTTGTGCAGAACGTGTCGCTAAAGAACGGCGCTGTGCTGTACGTGATGGGCGGTGGAGCGTTGCGCGGAGCGATGCTGGCGGCGCGGAGCGACGAGGGCGGGCCGGTGGAGCTGTCGGTGTGCGATGTGGAGTCGCTGAACGGTGCGCTTGTGCTGACCGGCACGTTTCCCGCGGGGTCCGTGCTGACGGTGGCGGACTCCCTGCTGGTTGCCACGAGGCCGACTCCGCTTGTGTATCTTCTCGACTCGCAGTCCTCGCCGTACGCACCGGTGCTGGTGCTGTCTGGCCTGCGGCTCGTGCGGTCCGTGCTGGTTGTGTCCGGCGTGGCCCTCGTGACCGTGATGACTGGTGGGCGGACGGTGGTGGTGGACGGCGCCGTGCTGGAGCTTGTCGGCGGCGGTGTCGCGCTGGACGCGGCTGTGTTCGGTGGCGAATATGCGTTGTACGCGAGTGCGCGCGTGGTGGCGTCTGGGGGCGCTGTGCTGCGCGTGTCGGGGAGCCAGGTGTACGCCGCGCATGGATTGGTGTTCGACGGCGGGGTGGAGGCCAACGCGTCCGCCGTCGTAGTGAACGACAACGCCGGTCTGCTGACCGATGGCGCGCTGCTGGTGCTGCGGGGGTCGGCGTCGTTTGTGTCCGGGTCGTGGCTGTCGGTGCGCGGCAACAGCATCAGCGGCAGGCTTCTGTCGGTACCGTCGTACCCGCGCCGTGCGGACCTTGTGCAGAGCACGCTGACGCTTCACAAGAACGCTGGCAGTGGGCCCGTCGTGATGGACGGCACCGTTGCGCTCGGGGGCGCCGGCCGAAGGTTCGTCGTGGGGTGCCTGACGCTGAACGGGCAGACGCTGCAGCCGATGGACTACAGGTCTGCCGGCATCATCGGGGAATTCCGCCCCGTGGCGTGTGGCGTGTGCGACGCCGACGTGCACTGCTTTGCTGCTGCGACGAGGGCGATGTCGGAGTCGTGCCGCTGTCGCTGTGCTGAGGGCGGGTACGGGCGCGACTGCCTGCCGGTGTACCTGCCGCACGTGGACGGGTGCAACCGCATGCCCGAGAAACCGCTGCTGAGCCACACGGCGACGCGCAGCCTGACACCAACGGGGACGCCGAGCCTGAGCGCGACGCACTACAGTCCGACGCCGTACGGGCCAACGAAGACGCTGCAAGTGACGGAGACGGTGGTGCTGCTGCCCACGCGGACCCCGACGGCGTCGGTGAGCAGCACGCCGTGGTGGAGCGACGTGGCGTGCCCGACACTCGCCGTGACGACGACGGCGGCAGGAGGAGGCCTGACGCAGAACGACATTCGCGGCGGTGGGAGCGCCGTCCCGACGCTGCTGATGGTGGCGCTGCCGCCGCCGTTTCGGTGGGCACGCGATCCGCAGCTCTGCACGCACCTGAGCTTTGTGCCGGTGTCGACGGCGCAGCCGAGCGGGTTCGGTGGTCCGTGGGGAGCGATGCTGCGCAACGCGACGTGGGTGCGCAACGCGACGAATCCGTCCACCGTCCTGGAGCTGGCTGTGCCCGTGCACCGCGGTTACTTCATTGGAGCCGACGAGACGATAGTCAT
>NW_918037.1:0-3606 GCF_000209065.1 Trypanosoma cruzi
GAACTATCCGCTGCTTGGAGGAATTTCGCGAGCTCTTGCCCACAAGGGTGCTGCACTCGGCTGATCGTTTTCGAGCGGCTGCTGCATCACACGTTGTGGTCCAAATATTTGTTTCCAATTATGAATGGTGGGAGTCAGAGACACTCTCTGTCAATATCTGTTTGCGTGTTCACACACTGGACACCAAACAACCCTGAACTATCCGCTGCTTGGAGGAATTTCGCGAGCTCTTGCCCACAAGGGTGCTGCACTCGGCTGATCGTTTTCGAGCGGCTGCTGCATCACACGTTGTGGTCCAAATATTTGTTTCCAATTATGAATGGTGGGAGTCAGAGACACTCTCTGTCAATATCTGTTTGCGTGTTCACACACTGGACACCAAATAACCGTGAACTATCCGCTGCTTGGATGAATTTCGCGAGCTCTTGCCCACACGGGTGCTGCACTCGGCTGATCGTTTTCGAGCGGCTGCTGCATCACACGTTGTGGTCCAAATATTTGTTTCCAATTATGAATGGTGGGAGTCAGAGACACTCTCCGTCAATATCTGTTTGCGTGTTCACACACTGGACACCAAACAACCCTGAACTATCCGCTGCTTGGAGGAATTTCGCGAGCTCTTGCCCACAAGGGTGCTGCACTCGGCTGATCGTTTTCGAGCGGCTGCTGCATCACACGTTGTGGTCCAAATATTTGTTTCCAATTATGAATGGTGGGAGTCAGAGACACTCTCTGTCAATATCTGTTTGCGTGTTCACACACTGGACACCAAACAACCCTGAACTATCCGCTGCTTGGAGGAATTTCGCGAGCTCTTGCCCACACGGGTGCTGCACTTGGCTGATCGTTTTCGAGCGGCCGCTGCATCACACGTTGTGGTCTAAATTTTTGTTTCCAATTATGAATGGTGGGAGTCAGAGACACTCTCTGTCAATATCTGTTTGCGTGTTCACATACTGGACACCAAATAACCGTGAACTATCCGCTGCTTGGAGGAATTTCGCGAGCTCTTGCCCACAAGGGTGCTGCACTCGGCTGATCGTTTTCGAGCGGCTGCTGCATCACACGTTGTGGTCCAAATTTTTGTTTCCGATTGTGAATGGTGGGAGTCAGAGACACTCTCTGTCAATATCTGTTTGCGTGTTCACATACCGGACACCAAACAACCCTGAATTATCCGCTGCTTGGATGAATTTCGCGAGCTCTTGCCCACACGGGTGCTGCACTTGGCTGATCGTTTTCGAGCGGCTGCTGCATCACACGTTGTGGTTCAAATATTTGTTTCCAATTATGAATGGTGGGAGTCAGAGACACTCTCTTTCAACGTCTTTTTGCGTGTTCACACACTGGACACCAAACAACCCTGAATTATCCGCTGCTTGGAGGAATTTCGCGAGCTCTTGCCCACAAGGGTGCTGCACTCGGCTGATCGTTTTCGAGCGGCTGCTGCATCACACGTTGTGGTCCAAATTTTTGTTTCCGATTGTGAATGGTGGGAGTCAGAGACACTCTCTGTCAATATCTGTTTGCGTGTTCACACACTGGACACCAAACAACCCTGAACTATCCGCTGCTTGGAGGAATTTCGCGAGCTCTTGCCCACACGGGTGCTGCACTCGGCTGATCGTTTTCGAGCGGCCGCTGCATCACACGTTGTGGTCCAAATATTTGTTTCCAATTATGAATGGTGGGAGTCAGAGACACTCTCTGTCAATATCTGTTTGCGTGTTCACACACTGGACACCAAATAACCGTGAACTATCCGCTGCTTGGAGGAATTTCGCGAGCTCTTGCCCACACGGGTGCTGCACTTGGCTGATCGTTTTCGAGCGGCTGCTGCATCACACGTTGTGGTTCAAATATTTGTTTCCAATTATGAATGGTGGGAGTCAGAGACACTCTCTGTCAATATCTGTTTGCGTGTTCACACACTGGACACCAAACAACCCTGAACTATCCGCTGCTTGGAGGAATTTCGCGAGCTCTTGCCCACAAGGGTGCTGCACTTGGCTGATCGTTTTCGAGCGGCTGCTGCATCACACGTTGTGGTCCAAGTTTTTGTTTCCAATTATGAATGGTGGGAGTCAGAGACACTCTCTGTCAATATCTGTTTGCGTGTTCACACACTGGACACCAAATAACCGTGAATTATCCGCTGCTTGGAGGAATTTCGCGAGCTCTTGCCCACAAGGGTGCTGCACTTGGCTGATCGTTTTCGAGCGGCTGCTGCATCACACGTTGTGGTTCAAATATTTGTTTCCAATTATGAATGGTGGGAGTCAGAGACACTCTCTGTCAATATCTGTTTGCGTGTTCACACACTGGACACCAAACAACCCTGAACTATCCGCTGCTTGGAGGAATTTCGCGAGCTCTTGCCCACAAGGGTGCTGCACTCGGCTGATCGTTTTCGAGCGGCTGCTGCATCACACGTTGTGGTCCAAATATTTGTTTCCAATTATGAATGGTGGGAGTCAGAGACACTCTCCGTCAATATCTGTTTGCGTGTTCACACACTGGACACCAAACAACCCTGAACTATCCGCTGCTTGGAGGAATTTCGCGAGCTCTTGCCCACACGGGTGCTGCACTTGGCTGATCGTTTTCGAGCGGCTGCTGCATCACACGTTGTGGTCCAAGTTTTTGTTTCCGATTGTGAATGGTGGGAGTCAGAGGCACTCTCTGTCAATATCTGTTTGCGTGTTCACACACTGGACACCAAACAACCCTGAACTATCCGCTGCTTGGAGGAATTTCGCGAGCTCTTGCCCACACGGGTGCTGCACTTGGCTGATCGTTTTCGAGCGGCTGCTGCATCACACGTTGTGGTTCAAATATTTGTTTCCAATTATGAATGGTGGGAGTCAGAGACACTCTCTGTCAATATCTGTTTGCGTGTTCACACACTGGACACCAAACAACCCTGAACTATCCGCTGCTTGGAGGAATTTCGCGAGCTCTTGCCCACAAGGGTGCTGCACTTGGCTGATCGTTTTCGAGCGGCTGCTGCATCACACGTTGTGGTCCAAGTTTTTGTTTCCAATTATGAATGGTGGGAGTCAGAGACACTCTCTGTCAATATCTGTTTGCGTGTTCACACACTGGACACCAAATAACCGTGAATTATCCGCTGCTTGGAGGAATTTCGCGAGCTCTTGCCCACACGGGTGCTGCACTCGGCTGATCGTTTTCGAGCGGCTGCTGCATCACACGTTGTGGTCCAAATTTTTGTTTCCGATTGTGAATGGTGGGAGTCAGAGACACTCTCTGTCAATATCTGTTTGCGTGTTCACATACTGGACACCAAATAACCGTGAACTATCCGCTGCTTGGAGGAATTTCGCGAGCTCTTGCCCACAAGGGTGCTGCACTCGGCTGATCGTTTTCGAGCGGCTGCTGCATCACACGTTGTGGTCCAAATATTTGTTTCCAATTATGAATGGTGGGAGTCAGAGACACTCTCTGTCAATATCTGTTTGCGTGTTCACACACTGGACACCAAATAACCGTGAACTATCCGCTGCTTGGAGGAATTTCGCGAGCTCTTGCCCACACGGGTGCTGCACTTGGCTGATCGTTTTCGAGCGGCTGCTGCATCACACGTTG
>NW_918038.1:0-3607 GCF_000209065.1 Trypanosoma cruzi
TGCTCGCACGCTCCTGCGCCGAGGCGCATGACATCCTCGCGAACACGCCGAGTGCCTGCATTTCCAGGACGGAGCCCAGCCCGCCGGTCACCACCACGGCAACAGCCGTCGCACCCGCAACGACACCGGTGATCGCCGAGAGGGCGCTGGCAGCGGCGGGCAGCGTGTCAGACCTGATCGTGAAGGACCCAAGCAGCACTCCCTTGCAGCCGCCGGACACCGCCGCAGCGTCGCAGCGAATGACTATCGTCTCGTCGGCAGCAATGAAGTAACCGCGGTGCACGGGCACAGCCAGCTCCAGGACGGTGGACGGATTCGTCGCGTTGCGCACCCACGCCGCGTTGCTCAGCATCGCTCCCCACGGACCGCCAAACCCGCGCGGCTGCGCCGTCGACACCGGCACAAAGCTCAGGTGCGTGCCAAGCCGCGGATCGCGTGCCCATCGAAACGGCGGCGGCAGCGCCACCATCAGCCGCGTCGGGACGGCGCTCCCACCGCCGCGGATGTCGTTCTGCGTCAGGCTCCCACCAGCCGCCGTCGTCGTCACGGCAAGCGTCGGGCACGCCACCTCGCTCCACCACGGCGTGCTGCTCACCGACGCCGTCGGGGTCCGCGTGGGCGGCAGTGCCACCGTCTCCGTCACCTGCAGCGTCTCCGTCGGCCCGTACCGCGTCGGACTGTAGTGCGCCGTGCTCAGGCTCGGTGTCGGCGTCGCCGTCCACGTTGTTTTCAGGCTGCGCGTCTCCGTCAGCGTCGCTGTGTGGCTCAGCAGCGGCATGCCAGACGTGCGGTTGCACCCGTCCACGCGCGGCAGGTACACCGGCAGGCAGTCGCGCCCGTACCCGCCCTCAGCGCAGCGGCAGCCGCACGACCCCGACATCGCCCTCGTCGCAGCAGCAAAGCAGTGCACGTCGGCGTCGCACACGCCACACGCCACGGGACGGAATTCCCCGATGATGCCGGCGGACCTGTAGTCCATCGGCTGCAGCGCCTGCCCGTTGAGCGTCAGGCACCCCACGACAAACTTCCGGCCGGCGCCCCCAAGAGCTACGGTGCCGTCCATCACGACGGGCCCACGGCCGGCGTTCCCGTGGAGCGTCAGTGTGCTCTGCACGAGCTCCGCACGGCGTGGGTACGACGGCACCGACAGGAGCCTGCCGCTGATGCTGTTGCCGCGCACCGACAGCCACGACCCGGACGCAAACGACGCCGACCCCCGCAGCACCAGCAGCGCGCCATCGGTCAGCGCACCGACGTTGTCGTTCACTACGACGGCGGACGCGTTGGCCTCCACACCGCTCTCGAACACCAACCCATGCGCGGCGTACACCTGGCTCCCCGACACGCGCAGCACAGCGCCCCCCGACGCCACCACGCGCGCACTCGCGTACAACGCATAGTCGCCACCGAACACAGTCGCGTCCAGCGCGACACCGCCACCGACAAGCTCCAGCACGGCGCCGTCCACCACCACCGTCCGCCCACCAGTCATAACGGTCACAAGGGCCACGCCGGACACAATCAGCACGGACCGCACGAGCCGCAGGCCCGACAGCACCAGCACCGGTGCGTACGGCGAGGACTGCGAGCCGGGAAGATACACAAGCGGCGTCGGCCTCGCGGCAATCAGCAGGGAGTCCGTCACCGTCAGCGCAGACCCCGCGGGGAACGTGCCGGTCAGCACAAGCGCACCGTTCAGCGCCTCCACATCGCACACCGACAGCTCCACCGGCCCGCCCTCGTCGCTCCCCGCCGCCACCGCACCGCGCAACGCTCCACCGCCCATCACGTACAGCACAGCTCCGTTCAGCAGCGACACGTCCTGCACAACGATCCGCACGCCGTCCCGCGCCATCCACGGCACGTAGAGCACAGGACTCACGCCGTCCAGCACAACGTGGCGCAGCGTCACCTCGCTCGCGCCGGCAGGCACAACGAACACCGACTGCAGCGTCACGCCCTCGCGGAAGAACACACTCGGCGCAGTGCCCACAGCGGACGGCAGCGCGGGAGCTCCCACAGGCACGCACGCCTCGCCGTACCCGCCGCTGCCGCACAAGCACACGCACACACCGTCCTTCATGCTCGCCGTCGCCGTCCCGGGCGCGTAGCAGTGCGTGTCCCTGTCGCAGTCGTCGCACCCAGCAACGTCGATGCTCCCAGCGTCGCCAAAACCAGCCGCTGCGTACTCCTCCGCCGTCGACAGGACACGTCCACCAGCGTCGTTGCACGCCACCCTCAAATGCGCCCCAGCCGCAAGCGACAGGCTCAGCGACAGCATCCGCGGCAGCAGCGCTCGGTTGCGCACAAAGCTCAGCGTGCTCCCAGCAGCGGTCACGGCGCCAGCGGCGTAGAGCATCTCCCTCGAGACGCCGTCGTGCACGTTGCCCTTCGCCAGCAGCATCGACCCACCAGCCAGCCCCACCGTCGAATAGAACGCCACCGCGTAGTCCTCCGTCGACAAGAATTCGCTCCGCACAAGCGCCACAGCGGAGCCCGACACGCTCACAGCCCCACGCACGGACACCGCGTGCTTGCACAGCAGGAAGTCGCTGTCAACAAACGCCACCACGGAGCCGCCGCTGGCCGCGACACCGCCCTCCACCGACACGCACAGCCCCAGCACCGTCTGCACCAACAGCCCGTCCACGTACAGCGCTCCGCGCGACGACAGCGCCACGCCGCCAACAAACAGCACGCCAACAGCGTCGCGAAACACCGCCGCCATATGCGTGCGCGCAATGGTCAGCACGCTCCCCGTCAGATTCACGTTGTGCAACACAAGGCACGCGGACGCGTCGCCAAGGCCGTAGGCGCCGCGGTACGCAACACGCGCCTCTGCAATCAGCACCGAGTCCACCACAGTGACGCGCGAGCCCGGCGGAAATCGGTTCGCCACCACCACGCCGCCGCCGGAGCGCGACTCAAGCCCGCTGATCAACACATCGACGCGCTCGCCAGCAGGCGGGTCGGACCGCCACCCAACAACGTACAGGCTCGCTCCGCCCACAAATAGGCAGTTCACCAGCGTCACGTTGCGCACGCTCCCCGACATCGACTCCACGTCCACCACGACGTCCGCCGCAAAGGTCACGCCAACGTAGCACGCCACCGAAGTCCCGAAACTGACGTTCACCTCCACACCCACACGCACGTCCCGCACGCACAAGTCGGCGCCGTCAGTGCTCGGCGGCTCGGGGACAGCAACGGGCAGGCACGCATCGCCGTAGCCGCCCTCAGCGCATGCGCAGGCGCAGCCATCACTCGAGGCCGTCGTCGTGTACGCAGGGAAGCACGACGCCGCGAGGGTGCATGGATCGCTGCAGGTCAAAATGGCGGCATTGTACACAGAAGGGATGGCGTAGTTCGCTTCCTCCTCGCCGTTCACGGTGTTGCACGCGGCCACAATCGCTCCGTTCGTGAGATCGCGGGAACTTTGAGGTATCAGCAGCATTGTCGGCGAGACCGTGCTGGACACGAATCGATTGCCGGACACAGACACCGTGGAGTCGCGGAGATTCACTTTGGGATAAAGAAAGGCAAACGCTTCCGATGGGGATTCACGGCAGAGGTTGCCGCTCAACTGCAGCCAGGAGTTGTAGTAGAT
>NW_918041.1:0-3614 GCF_000209065.1 Trypanosoma cruzi
CCAAGCAGTGGCGAGTCATACAAGATTTATTTAAAGCAATTACCAATAAAAAAAAACTTCCCCTTTCACCATTATATTTCCAGCCCGCACAAAGTAATTATATAAAAAGAAAAAAAAAGCAAGAAAGAAGTCGTCTTCCATTGTTTTTAATCCTAAAAAAGGAAAAAAAATCACCCAGTTACCGTCTGGCACGCCAAACTGTTTGTATATTTAGCCCACAAAGAAAATTAAATAATTACGTGTCTTTCAACCGTCTGACCTCCATGTGTCCGCACATCGTTTATATTTCATGGGGCCATCTGCGTGTTGCTGCTCCCCTCAGCCCTTTCAGTGGCGCGTGAGTGCGGCCCGCAGAGCACAGTCACTCGTGTGTAGAGGGTAAGAGAAGCACGCAGACATGACGGGAGTCGCGTCTCTCCATCGGGGGAGTGAGCGCAGAAAAAAAAAACACATCAGGAGGGAGAACTGCTCACGAGGCCGACCCCAAAGGGACTGCCAGCGCGTGAAATGCACACGCGAAGCAAAAAAAAATCCTTAAAGAAGGGGCAGGGTGTGGCTGTGTGTGTGGCGCTGCGGGTGTCTGCCCGCCCTGGCCGCAAACAAAACAAAAGGGAAAAAAATGTGTGCTCCGCCACACCGGCCCTCGTCGCACGCCCACACGTCACGGCTCCCTCACCACGCCATTCGTCGCGGCCCCTCCTCATGCGTGCAGCAGGCGAGGCGCACAGGGCCGTCGTCATGAGCGTGTCGGTGAGTGTGCGAGTGGAGCAGTTGGGTGGGAAACACACGGCACCCCTCACAGGAAGAGTGCAGCATGAAACAATTAACAAAGTAGAAAAGAGTAGAAATGAAGAAAAAAGTCCATAGTGATTGCCCCCAAAAGCAAAAGAAGGAAAGTACTAAATGAAAAAAAAAATTGTTATTTGCAAGGTGAAATTTGTTCCTAACGGTGTGTGTGAGTGTCGGTGCATGAAAGGGCAAAAGTGCTCCACACGGTAGCCGGTCTCTCCTCACGCAGCCGCAAACCCCCACAGCCCCAGCAGAAGAAGCGGCGGTAGCAGTCCGCTCTCACGCATAGTGCCAGCAACGCTGTTATCCCACTGCGGCGAATTTTAAAGGCTGCTGCTGAGTGTCGCCGCCTCTGCTTCCTTGACCTGTGGATGGAGCCCTTCTTGTACCTTGCGTTCAGCGTTACGTGTTGCTGCATTTGCTGCGTCGGGGGTGCCCACAGAGAATTGGGTTGGTTGATCTGCCTGCATCATAGCTCCACCTTCCGTCCCCACCATTTGTGCATCATCAGATGAGGAAGCACCAACATCAGTACTGGCGGCGATTGAAGATGTAACAGATGTCACGGCTTCATGTCCATCGGAAGATGTGGCAGATGCCGGCTGGTTTGCGGTTCCCTCCCTTGCTGAGGATGTCACGGCACTGAGCTCCGCTGGTTTGGGCTCCGCTGACTTCGGCTCCGCTGGTTTGGGCTCCGCTGGTTTGGGTTCTGCTGGTTTGGGCTCTGCTGGTTTGGGCTCTGCTGGTTTGGGCTCCGCTGGTTTGGGCTCCGCTGGTTTGGGCTCCGCTGGTTTGGGCTCTGCTGGTTTGGGCTCTGCTGGTTTCGGCTCTGCTGACTTCGGCTCCGCTGGTTTCGGTTCCGCTGGGTTGGGCTCCGCTGACTTCGGCTCCGCTGGTTTGGGCTCCGCTGACTTCGGCTCCGCTGACTTCGGCTCCGCTGGTTTGGGCTCTGCTGACTTCGGCTCCGCTGACTTCGGCTCTGCTGACTTCGGCTCCGCTGGTTTGGGCTCTGCTGACTTCGGCTCCGCTGGTTTGGGCTCCGCTGACTTCGGCTCCGCTGACTTCGGCTCCGCTGACTTCGGCTCCGCTGGTTTGGGCTCTGCTGACTTCGGCTCCGCTGGTTTGGGCTCTGCTGACTTCGGCTCCGCTGGTTTGGGCTCTGCTGACTTCGGCTCCGCTGGTTTGGGCTCCGCTGACTTCGGCTCCGCTGGTTTGGGCTCTGCTGACTTCGGCTCCGCTGACTTCGGCTCTGCTGACTTCGGCTCCGCTGGTTTGGGCTCTGCTGGTTTCGGTTCCGCTGGGTTGGGCTCCGCTGACTTCGGCTCCGCTGGTTTGGGCTCCGCTGACTTCGGCTCCGCTGGTTTGGGCTCCGCTGACTTCGGCTCCGCTGGTTTCGGCTCTGCTGACTTCGGCTCCGCTGGTTTGGGCTCTGCTGACTTCGGCTCCGCTGGTTTGGGGTCCGCTGACTTCGGCTCCGCTGACTTCGGCTCCGCTGACTTCGGCTCCGCTGGTTTGGGCTCTGCTGACTTCGGCTCCGCTGGTTTGGGCTCTGCTGACTTCGGCTCCGCTGGTTTGGGCTCTGCTGACTTCGGCTCCGCTGGTTTGGGCTCCGCTGACTTCGGCTCCGCTGGTTTGGGCTCTGCTGACTTCGGCTCCGCTGACTTCGGCTCTGCTGACTTCGGCTCCGCTGGTTTGGGCTCTGCTGGTTTCGGTTCCGCTGGGTTGGGCTCCGCTGACTTCGGCTCCGCTGGTTTGGGCTCCGCTGACTTCGGCTCCGCTGGTTTCGGCTCTGCTGACTTCGGCTCCGCTGGTTTGGGCTCTGCTGACTTCGGCTCCGCTGGTTTGGGGTCCGCTGACTTCGGCTCCGCTGGTTTGGGCTCCGCTGACTTCGGCTCCGCTGACTTCGGCTCTGCTGACTTCGGCTCCGCTGGTTTGGGCTCTGCTGACTTCGGCTCCGCTGGTTTGGGCTCCGCTGACTTCGGCTCCGCTGGTTTGGGCTCTGCTGACTTCGGCTCCGCTGGTTTGGGCTCCGCTGACTTCGGCTCCGCTGGTTTGGGCTCCGCTGGTTTGGGCTCTGCTGGTTTGGGCTCTGCTGGTTTGGGCTCTGCTGGTTTGGGCTCCGCTGGTTTGGGCTCCGCTGGTTTGGGCTCTGCTGGTTTGGGCTCTGCTGGTTTCGGCTCTGCTGACTTCGGCTCCGCTGGTTTCGGCTCTGCTGACTTCGGCTCCGCTGGTTTGGGCTCCGCTGACTTCGGCTCCGCTGACTTCGGCTCTGCTGACTTCGGCTCCGCTGGTTTGGGCTCTGCTGACTTCGGCTCCGCTGGTTTGGGCTCTGCTGACTTCGGCTCCGCTGGTTTGGGCTCTGCTGACTTCGGCTCCGCTGACTTCGGCTCCGCTGGTTTGGGCTCCGCTGACTTCGGCTCCGCTGACTTCGGCTCCGCTGGTTTGGGCTCTGCTGACTTCGGCTCCGCTGGTTTGGGCTCTGCTGACTTCGGCTCCGCTGGTTTGGGCTCTGCTGACTTCGGCTCCGCTGGTTTGGGCTCTGCTGACTTCGGCTCCGCTTGTTTGGGCTCTGCTGACTTCGGCTCCGCTGGTTTGGGCTCTGCTGACTTCGGCTCCGCTGGTTTCGGCTCTGCTGACTTCGGCTCTGCTGGTTTCGGCTCTGCTGACTTCGGCTCCGCTGGTTTGGGCTCTGCTGACTTCGGCTCCGCTGGTTTGGGCTCCGCTGACTTCGGCTCTGCTGACTTCGGCTCCGCTGGTTTGGGCTCTGCTGACTTCGGCTCCGCTGGTTTGGGGTCCGCTGACTTCGGCTCCGCTGATTTCGGATC